>NW_010189171.1:12003-32305 GCF_000695765.1 Mesitornis unicolor | reverse complement strand
GTCCCTCTGCAGAGCCTTCCTACCCTCATAGCAACAGTTTGTGTAAAAAATAACATAAATAAATTTTTAAAAAGGCAGCAAACTGACTTCAGGTCAGGAGCAGTCATCAGGAGCACAAGGTTGGGTAGCAAAAGGCTTGGGTTTTTGCATGAAAAATACCCTTACCCATAAATCAAGGGTAACAACGACACCAAACGCAAGAACTAGGAAGTGGGTTTTTTGCCTAAGTAATTTTCTTATCGTTTTTATTGTTTGTATTAAGATGTACCAGGAAAAATATAGTTCAATCTAAAAAGGGATTTCCATTACATTCTCTGGTTCAGTTCTTTTTCATGTTCAGGGCTATATTCAGCAAATAGTGAGTAGAGATTTTTGTCCTGTTTAAGCTCAAAGCCATTAAACATAGCTTCATAAATTCCACAGAAATTGCCTGATTTTGCTTTCAGATGGAAAGACAAAAGCTATCACCACACAGTTACATTGTTTGGGTGTGAAAACAGTGAAACCACGACGGCCGAAAAATGCAACTGAAGCTTCCTGTGCCCTCCCTGTCCTTTTGGACACAACAAAGAGCACAGGAGGGTGGAGAAGCCAATTCCCAGCTCTTGTGGAGAGGATTAAACATCCCCCCAGTGCTCTACACATTAAAAACCCCAGTTCTTGGACCACATATTAAAACCCCATTGCCTACAGCATTCCTATACAGGAGATGACAAAGAATTTGTAGGGCCATCAAGCAAGGGCAACACGCACAGTGTAAACTCTTGACTTCTGATGGGTTTCCTGCTAAACACCAGGGAAAATGATCTTTTTTTTGTTCCTTTCCTTAACATACTGAGTGTACGAGCTTAAAGGGCTCTGCTGGCCCCAGGAGACACTGAAAGACCTCTGGGGTCCTGGCACAGATGTGGTGCTGTAAAGCACGGCAGGAAGGTGGCGGCCAGCACCCTGGGCAAAGAGCAGAGCAACATGTTCTCAAATTTAAGAGGACCATTCCCATAACAAACATTAAGATTTGCAGTGCCCAAGGCCAGGTTGGACGGGGCTTGGAGCAGCCTGGGCTGGTGGAGGTGTCCCTGCCCACTGTGGGGCTGGACCAGATCATCTTTAAGGTCCCTTCCAACCCAAACCACGCTGTGATTCTCCATGAATATCAAATTTTAAGAGTAGTTCTGGGGATAAACATGCTCAGTCCTAATTCTCCATCAACCAAAGCTCAGAGTAAGCGACGAGAAGACGCGCTGCTCTCCGGGATCGCCCACCAGCAGATGGTAAATCTGCAAACAGATCCTGACAGATTCTGGGGAAATATTTGGGCTTGAAATTAACGCCGTCAAGCATTCTGCAAGAGTGAAATTTATTATGGGCCCTGTAATTTGTTTTAAATATGGACGTTCAAAATGAGGACAGATGAGAAGCCGACTTTCAGGATCACGCAATCTCTTCATATCCACAAATTGCCCAGCAATGCTTGAAAAGCTTCACCTTTCCAGCACTTCCACAATGCAGAATTCCAAAAGGGTACCCCAGAACCAGCAGTGGGGGGTGGATCTGCACCTCCTTTGCTTGTGGGGAGCCTTTCACAGGGCAAAAGAGAAGAAACCTAAGGAGGACTGGGAGGTTGGACCCATTTGCATGCCCCAGAGGCATCTGATGAAGCTCCTGCCTGGCCAGAGGCTGGAGAGGAAACAGGGGTCCCACTGGGTGAATAATCAATTCCCGGCATGAATTAAAACAAGTTAAGAGATAGGAAAGAGAATAAACAGCCAGTTCTCAGCATGGAGAAAGGTTAACAGCGCAGTGCCCCGGGGGTCGCTCTGCGGGCTGCTGCTTTTCAATATATTCATTAACAGCGGACAAGAGGGGGCGAGCAGAGAGAGCGCCCGACAAAATCAGGTTGGGTCAATGGCGGGGAGGGGAGGCTGGGGGGGAGCAGCACAGACCGGGGAACCCAGGCTCTGCTCCACAAATACAGAGAGGGAAGGCATGGAGACATCAGAGCACCTGGTATTGCCAGGTTGTTGTGAATACACAAGAATTGTGGCTAAAACTCCCCTAAGAGCTCACTTAATGCTATATCTGATATAAAGCCAAGTGTCTACTAAGGCATGGGAATAATCAAAACAGACAGTGTAAAGAAAAACCTCTAGAGACAAAAAATATCGTACAAGACATCTCCCCAGCCTGTTACCATGAAGGGTTTTTTCATAAGATGACAAAATAAAGCTAACAGAAACAAACCTATGTTGAAGTATCACAAAATCCTTAGAACAGTTCATCATCCATCACCGAGTCATTGAGGTTAGAAGAGACCTCTAAGATCATCCAGTTCAAAGTCAACCCAACCCCACCATGGCCATAAACCACGTCCCCAAGGGCCACATCCAGGTACTTCTTGAACCCCTCCAGGGATGGGGACTCCACCACTGCCCTGGGCAGCCCCTGCCACTGCTTGACCACTCTTGCAGTACAGAAATTGCTCCTCGTATCCAATTTAACCCTTCCCTGGTGCAACTTGAGGCCATTGCCTCTCATCCTGTCACTGGTTATGTGGAAGAAGATCTCTTTAACCTTTGGTCTCACTTGGCCCTCACAATCATCTTACAGCCTATCCAAAACTGTCCTTGGAAATCACCCCCATTTCCAGAATATGTCATTTTCTCCTCGATCTGCACTAGTGGCATCACTCTAATTAAATAAAGGCACAATGTTATTCACAGGATTAGAAAGCGCAAGGAATGTTTGACAACAAAATACAACAGTTTGATCTGAGATTCATTGCTGCTCACCAAGCTTTGGATCAAGGGAAGGAGCCACCACCCAGGAACAAGCAGTGGGAACAAAATATCCCAAAAATCCCATGGGAATCAGTGCAAGAACCGGTGCTCACCCAGGGAGGTAACCTGCAGCAACCCTTGGGTGTTGGGCAGAGGAGGTCACCTCATCCTCAATACATCTCCATTCCTAAGAAAGAAACATTGCAAAAACTAAGCCGGTTGTGAATAAGTCAGTATGGGGTATCATGGACTGGTTTGGGTGGGAAGGGACCTCAAAGCCCCCCAGTCCAACCCCCATGGGCAGGGACACCCAAAACCAGGCCAGGCTGCTCCAAGCCCCATCCACTGAGGGTTGAGGTAGTGTCCTTGCATCAACACCACCCTATGGTCATCACATCCAGTGGGGGTCACCCCGTCCCGCTCTGCAGCCCCATGCCCTGAAGTGACAGCAACTGCTCCCAACCAGTTGGGCACTGCCTTGCAATGAGGGATTTCAAGCAGAGATCCCCAAAATGACAAACGAAGGTGGTTTAACGACAAATTGTAGATGGTTTCTGCTCTCACTGCAGCCCCAGGTGAGCTCTGTATCCAAATATCAGCTCCCCAACTGGTCCCTTCCTCTCCAGCATCAAGACGGAGACAGCAACACTTCCCTTATCAACACCACATCCCGTATCGCCACCAGAACCACAGGTAACGCTGTTTTTAATACAAAGATAAAGTACATTCCCTGAGCTGGCCCTGCCGACACCTCCTCACTCCACCTCGCACCGCACCAAGACACCGCGGCAGCGGAAAGCGATAGCAATTTTGGGGAGAGAGGATGAACGTCAGCTTTGACAGATTACTTCTTCAAGTGGTTGTTGCAATCTCTTAAAAGGCCACTGACAAACTCGGAGCAGCAGAAGAAAGTCACTTTCCCCTGGAAATTAAGGGAAAGCCACTCCATAGCCAATGGCATACGCCATGCAACGCAGGCTTAGAAAGGCAGAGGTTAATTCAGGTGGTTTAGGAGAAATATCATCATTGTGAATTACTTCTAGGAATTCACTGAAAGTTTAACGTCCTCTTGGCACCCTGTTTAATTCAGAAGACAAAATATTACACTGCGGGTGAGTTTAGTGTTGTTTTCAACTCATCCGTGTTACTCGACTGGGCTGGATCTGTCAGTCAAAACCTTATAAAGGCTTTTTCGGTTGGCTGGTGAGCAGGGGGATTACAGCAGTGATTAATTCTCACTGAAGAGCGACTTTCAGCCCATGTCATAGGCCAACTGGAAAGGCAAAATCGGCCTCTCCTGCTCATCCCTTACACAAGAACCTTACACCTTACACAAGCAATTAAAGCAGTGTCCTACGCAGTGCGTGGGCAAGGCAGATGAGGGTAGGAAAGAACGTTAGATCTAAACATGTCATTTTTCGAATGTTTCTAAACAATTAAACAGCTTACACGTGTTTGCTTAAACAGAAGAGTTTTAAAAGTGTGTCCTTACATGTAGGAGTGTGCAGGTTTTAATTATCTTCCTGTTTTGCCACTTAGGAGGCTGTAATGAAGTGATTCCAGTAAACTCATTGGGAACCATTCAGCTGAGCACAGAAGCAAAGCAGCGTGCAGAAATAAGTGCAGAAATAGGTCATTAACCACGGAGGATCCCTCGCTGCAGAGTTGGGAAATCACTGGCACACCTCAAGTCCAGAGACTCTGTGCTTGGTGCGGCACCACTCACATCCCTACACAAGTTTTCTACCAAAAACTCCTCTTTCAGTTAACGTCCTCAATACAAACATACGTAATTTGCCCCCAATTTGTTTTGTATTTGCATTTCCTCAGCATCCTATAATCATTCGGGTTGTCAGCAAGATGTCCCGGTTGTTTATGCGCAGCCTAAAACTTGCACAGAATAATTAGTGTGGCACGGTTCGTTTCACCGCGGCGCTGCAATTTTGTCTTCTCGCAAACCCGTACTCTGTCACCTGCTTTTTTTGGTTGCTTTTCGGAGCTGCGGATGTGCCCAGACTGCTGACACGGCGCCGCTTGGGCACGAACAGCCTTGGAAAAGGGGTCCCCAATGCAACCAGCACCACCGCTGCGTTCAGAAGGATCAGCGGTCGGTGCGCTGCAGCACCAGCACCAAAGCCACAATACGAAATAATAATTCACTTATTAAAAGTGTCAAAACTCATCGTATTTTGAATAATTTTCCTAAGCAAGATAGCTGCAAACGGCTGCAGAAATCCACGTATTTGAAGAGCAGAAGCAATCCTATGCGCATCTGCACGCAGGTACCGCGTCCTCATAACCCTTCCTCTGTGCATGCTTCAAGAACTACTTTAAATATTACGTGTACATAATCTTTAGCACCATAACCATTCTAATTCTTAGCTCTGATGTATTTCTCATGCAGACACGACACGATTTTTGCCCTCTGTAGGTGCAAGAAGGAATTTCCCAGCGTGTTTTCCCCATTAAACGCGTCCTCCTCACCAGCGATACTTGCATTAACGCGCTGCAAGATGCTGCTGGACTCCGAGCTCCTCTGCTCCTGCAGCGCACAGAAGGCTCCATCTAGCGTTAAACGCACAAAATCCCGGGGAAAAAGACACCAAAAAGCCAGTTGATAGTAATTGCTATGGATTTTTAAGTTCTCCTGGCAAAATACCTGGGCTTTCCTGGCTGTGCATGCGTTGCTGCGCACCTGGAGGCTTGGAGCCAGACTGAAAAGCAATGAAACCGAGCAAAAGTAATCACTAGACTTTATTACAGAGAGCTCCTGGGTTCCCTGGCCGAAATCCATCACACACATGCAAAAAAATCGCATTTAATAATGGAAAAGGTGCTAGGATTACACCGAGTGGGAATGGTGCGGGTGGATTTTGTACCTTGAACCTCGGAATCACATCGCGGATAAGACACAACACAGCATCTCCAGCCCAAACCGAACCAGCTGAGGGCCAGGCCTTCCCTCCCGACTCGCACAAAATGCCATTAATTGCGTTGCCATTGCTTAATTACCCCGAAAGCCGCACTGTGACCTTCCATAGGTTTGCATTCAACAGGTTTCTGACATCCCAAAATCCACAGGCTGGGGTTAAACCAGCTCAAAGAGATTATACCAGGCACTGGACGGTCAGATGTCCTTTCTGTTCCCTTTGTCCCCCGCTTGCACCGCTTCATGCCCCACCGCACACCCCTACTTCATCCACCACCGCTCCTCAAGCCTCATTAATCATTTACTTCTTTATTTCCAAAATAACCGGGCAGTCCCTGAGAACAGCCATTCAGGAGATGTACCAGTGACCGTGGGCAACTGCTACTATTAATTATTATATTATTATTACTACTACTACTACCCCCACCTAATATGTAAGCTTAAAAATAAGCTGAAAAGAGTCCAAGTTTGCTTTTGTAAGTGGTTTTAGCTCTAAACTTTAAAAACAAAACCCCAAAACAGCAACAACCGAACCTGGTGTCGTGTCCGGCCTCAGAAGCGGGAGGAGAGCGACCAAAGTTCCGTAAATCCCCTAAACTGAGGTAAGCCGACACCAAACGATGAATTCAACGTTTTGACGTGAACGATCTGGATCTGGAAAGCATAACAGCGGTCGGCAGTGCGGGTTCTCAGTGGGTGCCTTTTGAAAGAAAAGGGTGACAGGAAGAAAGAGAAGGGAAAACATCCCCGACCTCGGATCCCGCGATGATGGGGGGGATTGGGAGTCGTGAGCCCCCTCCCCACATTAGAGCTGCGCATTTGCGAGTGCTCAGACAGGCAGGCGCCCACCCCCCCTGCTTCCAGCACTTTTCAGGGAGCAGAACTTGCAGCTTTTGTTATGCAGGACCTGTCCTGCCCGTGTTTGAGGCATTAACCCCTTCAGTCCCACACGTGGTACCCGCACCAGCCCGGACGCTGAGCTGACGGACCCCGAGCTCCAGCTCCTGAGCACCAAGCGCCCCCAAGCTGCACCGCAGCAGCCCCGCACTTGTTTCTGCTGCCGGGAACTCCTCAGAAACGGGTTTTTTTTTAGCCCAAAGTCCATGCTTTTCAGTACACTGAGCAGGCTGCTCAGCATTTGAATTCATGTATAAAGACTCACCTTTGTAAAGTGGTTTTAATAGGCACAGACGAGCTGGCATTACATTTACATTCGAATTACGTTTAACTATTCACTGTTTTCTTGGTTTTAACTATTCATCTCCAGGTAATTGTGCTGCGGGAGAAAACTGGGGAGGGATTTTTGACAAGGGCATGGAGTGAAAGAACGAGGAGTAATGGTTTTAAACTGGAGGAGGGGAGATTTAGACTGGATATTGGGCAGGAATCCCTCCCTGTGAGGCGGTGAGGCCCTGGCCCAGGTTGCCCAGAGAAGCTGTGGGTGCCCCCTCCCTGGCAGTGCCCAAGGCCAGGTTGGACGGGGCCTGGAGCAGCCTGGGCTGGTGGAGGTGTCCCTGCCCATGGGGGTTGGACTGGGGGGAGTTTTAGGTCCCTTCCCACCCAAACCACTCTGTGACTCTGAAACATGGAGGAACCCCTTGAAAACCCATTTTTCTTTCACATAGGAGACCTCAAACAGGCAGAAGTGGTCACCCTGCAGCCTTGCACCCCGTGAACTCAGGCTGCACCTTTCTTTCTCTCCCACTTTTACAGGGCGCCTTTGTAGATTTGTAGAGAAAAGGCTGTGAAGGTCTGTGGCCCATCCTTCCCTTTCCCTTCACATCTTCTAAGGAAGACCAGAGCTTAAACAGGTCTCAATTTAAGATGAGAAATGGGTCAGTGGGTGAAGCATTTTAAGAGGAAAAGGACAGGGAAGTCGTGGTCAGGCATGAGGCAAAATCAGGCTTTTTAAACCCACGTTCATCGACTGCTTTTGAACATCTCCATTGTCTCAGCTGTGTCAGCTGCCTGGAGATACAACTTAAAGGAAAACAAAGTCGCTGCTTTCCTCCACTTCTGCCTCATGTGAGATACTGCAGCTTTCTGATGAGTAAATTTAACACTGCCCCTGTTAAGATCACTAACTCCATCAAATTTCTCCTTGCACTGTCAGAAACCTGTAACCAATGTTCACATAATTCCAGATTAATATTTCATTTTAAAATGATATTGCATTAGCTATCTCAGCTGTATGACGCTTGTCTTCAAAAAGAACTGAATACTTCCGAGTGTTTTCAAGGTATTTCTCACTCAGGCAGGGAGGAGGTGGCAGGGTTAAGTGAAGTTATTAAATAGAGCTAAAACCACCCAGCAGCACTGCGCACTGACACTTCCCTGCTGTGACATTTAAAAGCAGGGACTGATGCAGGTGTGGACAGACCTCAGCATGTTGAATCCAACCTAAAAAATCTGCTAAAAACGGATGAAATCAGGTCAGGTTTCCCCAGGTCCGAGTCCTGAACTCCTACCAGGATGAAGAGCCCAAACCTCTTGATGCAACCCGCTCCTCTTCTGAACACGCTTATGGTTATTTCCTTTCCCTTATGCCCCAATATTTTAAGTACAGGGGAAAAAGAATCTAACTGAAATCTTGGGACAAGCAAGGAAAAGAAAGCAAAAGAGAAAAATACAAATACACAGGACGTGTTACGTTATGTACTCCTCCACCAGTCAGAAGTACCATGCCATCTTTGACAGACACAAGAGTTCAATGCCCCACTCACCTCTTCTGGGGCTGCAGCTCCAACACTTCACTGCCTTCTTCCTCTTCTGTGCAGAACACCAGCGTTTCATCCCATGTCTCCCAGCTCGGCACCCCCGGCCTCCCCGCACTCACCTTTAGGGGTCTGGGAACACTACTGAACTGTATTAATTAATCGAATCATCCTAATCTACAGAAAACCAGCTCAGGAACTCAGTCTGTGCTTTGCTATTAGCGGGTAAAGAGGGACTTTGGGCAGAGTTCACACATTCGCAGCAGGCAACACGACAAACTCTTTTTTCTTCACCCAGCAGCCTGTTGCAGAGGGCTTCCGTATCCCTTCAGAAGCCCCTTCAACCAAAGGGGGTTTACCTGAA
Source organism: Mesitornis unicolor (assembly GCF_000695765.1). Classification (NCBI taxonomy): domain Eukaryota; kingdom Metazoa; phylum Chordata; class Aves; order Mesitornithiformes; family Mesitornithidae; genus Mesitornis; species Mesitornis unicolor. The sequence goes on along the minus strand of NW_010189171.1, from coordinate 23,521 downwards.
ACCAAATGCGGCTGCAACCACTCCCAGGAGCGATTTACGGAGCTGCACGTCTCCCAGTTCTCTCACCGAGCCAGGAGGGGGTTGCACTGATGCAGCGTTCGCTCTCCTGCCACGGAGAGGCAGCCTCTGCCCGCACAGCACTTCTGCAGCTCCCAACACAAACCTTAGCCAAAATTACAGCTGTGTAAAGCCCATGAACATGCTCTGAACAAGTCCTTACATTGCAGAGCTGCAGGGGTGTCCCTACACAAGCCCTGTGTAGAAATACGCCGCATTTTAACAGCGCCGGTGTGAAATTCAGACACGACGCCCCGTTCGCACCATTGAACTGCTGGGGGGTGCTGCATCGCACACCCCAGTGTGCAGGGGTGTCCCCACACCGCGCTCCCCAGCATGGCACGGGCATCCCCCGCACCCCAAATCCAGCCCCAGGCTACACTTACAAACCACTTCTCCCAGTGCCTGCTTCCAGAAAGCCTGGTTTTGTCCCCAAAAACACCAGGGTGCCAGTTTAACCTGCACTGAGTGGGTTTACAATGAATTCCGAGTACTGAATATACCAAAAATACCAAACTGTGCTGATCACCACAGCTGGAGACAGCCAGTTCAGCACCATGAGAAGTTAAGGCAAGTCACCAAGCAACAGCAGCAGCACAGGAGTTTCACTCCCAGCATAAAGCCCATACTGGTATACTGGTCTGCTGCACTTGTATAACCACATTAGCAGAGGACTCTATTACAAACCTCGAGTTGTTAAACTCCACTATAGTGAATTCTGAACAAAAAGGAATTTAAAAAGCCAAAACCATTAACTACTGCAGAAGAAACAGTACCTTGCATTTAAGCTTGTAATCAAAGCTTCCACCTCCTAATTTGACCACAGGGATGCTACTTTTTGATATAATTACTCTTTTTTTTTAATGAAGCAGGTTATGATTATTACTGACAACTGCCTGGGTGCATTTGTAATTCATTCTGAGATATTAATTAAAGCTTGTTTTCATGAGAGGGACAAGATTTTTTTTTTTACAGCGATTAAAATTTGTTTTAATGTTGTAAGATACCATTTTACAGTAATTACTGAAATCATTCCTAGAAAATTAATACCTGGATTTAATGAAGTATTAATCACTAAGAACTCTGTAATTACCTCCTCTGCAGTCAATCTTACCAGTCTGGGATGAAGTCCAGTAAATCTTGCTTCAGGTTCTGGTATATTTAGAATTAACCCTCCTGTATTTACGGGTACACCTGCGCTGTTCCTGGTTCAACGGTCAGCCCATGGTTAGGGCCCCTTCTATTTCAGAGTGTTACAGGTGTTGAAAGAAGGACTTAAACCAAACTAAATGTTGACTGCAGAAGTGAAGGATTCATATAACAACACAGTGATTTAAATTGCCAAGTCACAGCCCAGAAAGTGAACCCGTCCATTGGACTGAAGGAGCGCTGAGGACACACCAAAAGAGCGGCCTGGTCACTGGTTATTGGCTCATTCCCACCCTAATTTCAGCATGTCCAAAAAGCCGTGTCAGAATAAGTTGAACATCTGAAATTAACCACTTCTGGACTTACTTAGATAATGAAGATGCATCGTATACAGCTGGAACTCATTAATAACAACTTCCTAACGGTGCACCGCATTACAGGTTCAATAGTATTTTTCTTGCTCACTAGACATGAAAACAGTTATTAACAGGGACAGGAAATTATGATGTTCCACAAAGGTACAGCCATTAATATTCTCCCAATGAGAGATGAGCCTAAAAAGAGATGCAATTTAGTCCTATGTAGTACTAAAGGGAAAGCAGCATCATCACTCAGTTCTTAAACACCCAGACGCAATGAATAGAGACAGAGTGTAAGAACAGACCCAGAGCTCTTTAGCATTATATTTTAATTGAATTTGAAGGTCTTGACACTTTTGTATCTGCAGTGGCAACACGTTTTCATAGGGAGCATGGTCCTGTGAAACACAGATGCATGAGCTGCCTGCATTCACTGCTGCTGGTTCCACGAGGCTCAGCCGTGCATTGCTCCAACACCATCCCTGCATGGGCAACTGTTCCAAGTCGTCCTGTTCCCATCCACGTCCTTCTCCGTTAATTCTCTCCCTTCAGGATCGGCAGCAGTTCACCGCTCTCCTTCAGCTCCTGGAAGGAAACACAGCCAGTGGTTATTCTCCATGTGTGTTTTGTGATTACAGTGACAAGAGGGGACAGCGCAGGACGGCGGCGGTGGCTGCTGAGGGAAGGAGGAGAGGACCCACTAGAGGTCCCTCTCACCCAACACATTGGAGCTCTTCGTGTTTTACTCAAATTCTACCTTGTGTCTATTTAGTAAAGAGAAACCTGAGTGAAAAGCTACACCTCCAAAAGAATTGGTTGTTATCACCTTCACCAGGTAAATCCCCTGCTCTGTCTCCTTCCAGATGTAATTCAAGATTTATTTCAGTTGTACACAAAATTTGACAACATCCAAAGTGCCTCCCACAAAATTAAAAACTAACCATTGACAGATTTTGTTACTACTGCACGTTAAAGCAAACAAGACAGCAAGAGATTTGTAAAAGTCCTGAATAAGAGCTGCTTGCCCGTATTATCTCGATGATTTAAATGCAAATTATAAGGCCATTAGCTTAGTGAAGAGCCAGATAACACCAGGAAATGGTTTTCAAATCATGTGTTGTGGAGTATATATTCTCCTTCTGCATCTCAAGAGAAACAACTGCCTCAATTTCATTTCACATTACCGAGTGTGTTTTAAAATACTGACAACGTTCATCTATCCACACAAGCCCCTGCGATCTGAATACAGACAACAAGGCAAACAGACAAACTGCATTTAAATACCAGCCAGAGAAGCATTCAGCAGCAGCTCTGCAATGCCCAAGACTATACTTACTGATCACTGCAATCACCCACACGCTTGTTAAATAAATAAAATTAAAGTAATCCCTGTAATTTTAGTAATACCGGTATTTTTAGAAGGAAATGAGATTTATTGATTGTGTCTTCCCAGGAGTTCCAATGTCTGAGGAATTGGCTATAAAGCATTCAGACAAGAATGGGCTCAGGAGTATTTGGGGGTGAGAACACTGTGCCTGCTCTGTTACAAAAATCAAAAACCACCGTAACAGATGCAGATCTATTGTTGTTGCTTCGGGGGCTGTTCAAACAACTCCAATAAACCTGACTTTCTGCCAGGAATGAGCCTGTTTGCTAGGAAAAAAAAAAATGTCTTGCCCACCTTATTTGAGAAAAGCAATGTCAGGAGTAAAACTAGGGAAAAGAAACCTGTAAAAATGCACCCAGGGGGTGAAAACGGTCTTTACAGTAACAGTAACTGACTGCTGTCAAGGAAATACATTTCACTGCTAAATCTCGGCATATGAGAGCGCCAGAGATTTAAAGCTCCATTCGATGTACCTTGAGCTATAGAAATCGTGGCAAAAACAACCAAATCGCTCGGTTCCAAGAGCCAGGGCCACTGCACAGGAAGTTCTGTACATTACGGGCAGAAAATATTGCCAGTTTTAATCTTAAGCCAATTTACATCTCCATTCCTACCTTAACAATATCCAGCCCGCCAACAAGGTCACCTTTCACATACAACTGAGGATACGTCGGCCAGTTTGAGAAGGTTTTTAGTCCTTGCCGCACCTGAGAGAGAGAATCCTAAATGTAAACTTCGGCTTTAGTAAACGCAACAGGGAGATCCTCGGTGGTGGGGGAGCTCAATTACCTCTTCGTCTTCCAGTATGTCGAATGTCTCGTAATCAATGCTAGAAAAAGAGACGAAAACACAAAGTCATCGACTGGGCAGTTTTGCAAGAGAAGACCCTCAAAAATTCAACCTGGGTACGCGTACAAGTTGGCACCCGAATCACTCGGAGTTAACAGGCAACAGGAGGAAAAGCATTGATGCCTCATATTGAGCTCTGATGTGAAAAATGTCCAGTTTCATGGCTCAAATTGGTCAAAGTGTGAGTTTTGGGATGCAATTCCTCATATTCCAAGAGCTGACATCTTCAATAGCCAGCACCTTATAAACCAGAGACAAGGAAGTGGTTTGAGTAACTGCTACTTATTTGCCAGTTGTATATTGATATATTGTTATCTATTCTCCCAAAGCCCATTCTAAACCCTAGTAACCCAGACAACGGCTTAGACTCTAAGTAGCAGGACAAGTGAAACAGGAGTTTATTCCCAGGCAGATGATGCCCATCTCCCCACTAAACAGCTCTGAGGAGGCAAACTGAGGCCTGATAGCACAAGAGGCTCCAAGATTAAGGAGGCAGATCAAGAGAGACCTCTCCAAGAGAAGCTGCTTATCAGACCAGAGGATTTCTTTCATGTCATCACAGAAAATAAGAAAGAAATTCACTTTTGCAATAAACTCCTCAACCCAAGTAAGACAATTGCTATGGAGTAGTGAGAAAGCAGTCGTATCTGACACATCACACGTGGCTTGGTATCAGTAAGTGTAGCAGTGATTTACGCTGTGGGCTTTAACATAAAGAAACTTAAAAATACTCTTAAACAAAGCAAATTACATTTGGGGAAGTCTTCCACTAGTATTTTCCAAACTATTTACAAAATGTAGTTTTTAAAACAGAACTGGCTTCCCAAATTAAATTTAAAAACCCCGCTTACATACCCAGTATTATTTAGGATTTCTATAATTTGCTTGCTGAATCCACACTTTGCAACCTAGAAGACAAAACACACGTGAAAACACCTCTCTGCTCTATTTAACCTACAGAACTCCAGGTCCTCAAGCTGCACTAGAGCTATTGCCAAATTATGACTAGTGATGACTTTACTGGATGATCAACACTGCTAATCCCTTTTTCATCCTTATACTCTTTGAGCTTTAAACAATGCTCAATGTCTTTTTATAGAACCTGCTGAAATGAAAACATTGAGAATATTAAACACTTTCCCCAGTTGTGGTGTGAAATGATAGAAGGTGAATCTGTTTTCCAGGTATGGCAATGGTACCTTGAAAACCACGTAAGCCTGACTATTTTCGGAACTTTCAGAAAGCCAAAGCTGTAGGTAGGATGGGTATAACTGCCTTGTATGCATTTGTAAAATAGACGTGGTTTATTTTGACACATATGCTACCTTTTACTTTCCATCCTACGGTCAACTGATTAACAGGTTGCACGTAGAGCAACTCCCAACTGAAATTAGTAATTGAAACTACTGCAGACTCTTCATACTGGCAGTGTAAGGACACAGAACACCCATCGTTTTGTAGACACTGGATTTTCATCCACACTATCCCTTCTTACTCAGGATTTCACTCCTGTGCAAGCAAACTCAGAACATGTTAGTTAAGCAACTTGCCCAAACTCTTGCTTTCTGCAGAAAAGGCTCAGGTGTCAAAGGAGACAGGAATGAGCAGCTCCTCCCCACTGCTTCAGTGGGTGACCAAAACCCACAGGATCCCAGCACCTATGAAATGGCTCGGCCAAACACCCCATTACACTGAGAAGTGCCTGTTGTTAATAGGGAAAAGGTCCAGGGAACAAACAGGGAACTGTGTCCAGCTCTGGAGTCCCCAGCACGAAAAGGCCATGGAGCTGTTGGGGTCCCAATGAGGCCATGGAGATGCTGAGGGGCTGGAGCAGCTCTGCTGTGGGGACAGCTGAGAGAGTTGGGGCTGTTCAGGCTGGAGCAGAGAAGAGAAGGCTGCAGGGAGACCTTAGAGCACCTTCCAGGACCTGAAGGGGACAGGAAAGCTGGGGAGGGACTTTTGACAAGGGATGGAGTGATGGGACCAGGGGGGATGGTTTTAAACTGGAAGAGGGTGATTTAGATGAGACATTAGGGAGAAATCCCTCCCTGTGAGGTGGTGAGGCCCTGGCCCAGGCTGCCCAGAGAAGCTGTGGGTGCCCCCTCCCTGGCAGTGCCCAAGGCCAGGTTGGACGGGGCTTGGAGCAGCCTGGGCTGGTGGAGGTGTCCCTGCCCATGGGGGGTTGGACTGGGGGGGCTCTGAGGTCCCTTCCCACCCAAACCACTCTGATTCTGTGATAACAAATGAGAAAATGAAATGGAAAGAGAAGCCACAAGAACGAGCTCAGTCCCCTATATCTGCATCCCTTAACGCATAAACAACTCTCATAACCTGCAGTCACCAACTGCAACTCTTGTTAGGGCCCAGCACTCTGCTGAGAGTCTGAGTTCGGTGCTGTTGGTAATTCTGACAGGGAGAAGTGCAGTGCCTGCTGTTCAGAAGGGAACAATTTATCCCCTGATTACTTTGAGCATGCAACACAAAGCAGTGCTGACCTTTTGCTGTCCAGTCGTTTGTCTATAATTTAATCCTCACTGTTAGCAGTTGTCTGCTTCAGTCACTGTCTTTATTTCAGCAAGATAATTAAGTGTGGCTTAAGGACAGCAGGCATAGACTATTCCGTGCATGTGAGGAAGAGAGTGGATCATTTATGGAATGTGGCATTATACATTGGCCTTAAAAACATGTAGCAGCTTATTTCAAATGCAGTTGTGAAAGCATAATAAAGCCAGAGAAATTAGAAAGGATAGGACACCCCATCCAATTGGGTCAACAGAGGGAAAATTCAAGAAACATGTGACCAGAGATAAAGTTTTGGACAATAAAGTGCATGCTTCAAGTAGGACAGACATCAGGGCAAGCACTCAGGACATCAGAAGAAAATCCACTATCTGCAGAGACCATCACTGAGACCAAAAGGACACGCACAGGTTGTCCACTCCTTCCTGAACTGCAGATTTATTGACAGACATCACCGAAAGGCATCAAATCCCCTGATTTGACTGCAACACCTACCAGCATTTCAGCAGTGTATTTCCATTAGGTAAAGCAGGCACTGCTTTTCTGTCCCTTATAGAAGCACCAAAACAACTTCCCTGCACCACTGATTTTCATTAGGCAAAGAAAGCAAGGAAAAGAAGGTAATTGTCACTGTGTAACAAACTGTTTAAATGCAATATTTGCTGCAACACTTCATCTTACCTGTTTGCTTCCCTTCATAAAAAGCATCACAGGAGCTTTGTTTATCAAGACTTTAAGCCTACAGAAAACATGAAGACAGACACAAAACAGCTCAGTTATTATCCCAAGCTTTGTTTCCACAGGAAAACACATGCAAAAAGTGCAAAGATGGCAACTTGTGGCTTTACTAAATGCATTTAAAGCGTTATTATAAGCAACTCTATTCAGTCAAACTGTTTACAGAAACTAGTGAATGAATTGGAAACATCCCGTTACTTTTAGAGCAACAATTTACTTTCCTAGATTTACCTTTAAGTATCAAGCAGCAATAAGTTGGAAGGAGAAACATCCTTTCTCATTTGTCATTTTAAATACAACGTCTATATTTAATGACATACTTTTTCCACACACTGAATACAACACTTGGCATTTCTCATTCTCTGTGACTGCTCCTCAGTCACAAGCCTTTAAGTATCAAGCAGCAATAAGTTGGAAGGAGAAACATCCTTTCTCATTTGTCATTTTAAATACAACATCTATATTTAATGACATACTTTTTCACACACTAAATACAACACTCAGCATTTCTCACTCTCTATGTTACTGCTCCTTAGTCACAAGATCTATGGCCTCACCACTACTGAAATTCAGGAATAAGTCTGGTTTGCCCCACTGTGCCCTATCCAGTAGCTCTCTGGGACAACTGATGGAAAAAAAGGTGCATAAAAGGTGATGATTTTCTGTAAAGGGTCTCTTTGCATGACTCACACAATGCAGAAAGATTCCAGACTGGAGAATTCAGGGCCTTTGCAAACTAAAACTACGTGAAGTTTTGTTCATTACCTACAGCCTTTGCATATGGAAGATTCCAAACAGGATCTTTCCAGCCAAGTTGCCTCCTGGTTAAAAAGCAACATCAAAATTAACAGCAAAAGTGAGCTCCAGTAAAGGAGCTGCTCCCCCAGCTGCCAGGGCTGTTCTGTGAAACCAAGTCCATTTTCAAGGGTATTTCTAACACAGTTAATTGAGGGGAGGAGATCAAACACTGAGTAAAAGAACATAATTCAGCATTAAACAGATTCTACTACTGATATTCCTTTGCTTTATTAAGTTTTAATATGTCTGAATAACTACCTCATAGGGTTTTTCTTATGAGTAACCCACAGTGTGAATGCAGATTGAAAGACAGCAGTTGCTCACATGTTAAATATGAGGTTAGCTACCAATTAAAAGCAATCTGTATCATGGAAAAATAACTTCCCAGTCGTCACCAGAAAACAAGCTAAATGTCACGTGCTCACCCAAAAAACAAGCACCTACTCCAAGGTGAAGAACAAAGTAGGCACTGAGAAGCTACTTGTGACTGGTGGATTTTTAGTCCGTTTGCCTTCAGGCCACTTCTACACAAAAAATTGGTCAAATTGGTAAAAACTTCACGCACCCATTCAAAAGATGCTGCTGGTGCTCGTTGAGGGAGACATAGACTGAAATTGTTGGTGTAGCTCAATTTAATTAGGTAAGCAGAGGACATTTCACATTACCTTCTTTCCCCAGATAGATGAAGCAAAAGAACTATGCATAAATGCAATAAAGTTGCAGCTTATGCAAGTTTGCAAAAAGGAAAGATGAACCTAAAGGCAGCTTTCTAAAGTAAGTTTTTAAAAGGCCATACTGAGACAATCTCATCTTTATAGGTCATTTAATCTCAAACTGAAAAAGGTAGTGTAAAACGATTTACAAGTTCCCCTTCTAGAGCAACAAGAGGGAAATTTCAGCCACAAATTAAAGGAAAATTTAAAAGGAAGTAGGAAAAACAAGCCCCTTGTACTAGGAGCATCTCCAACAGGATGACTTGGCATATCTAGAACCTGACCGCCTGGGGCACGCCAGGATTTCAAACACACACAAATCTTCAAACAGGGTGGTTAAAGGAGGACAAATTGGTTTATAGATATTACAGCCGATTTGGGAAGGATCACTTCCCACTGCTGCAGCAGATATTCACCTTGCCAAGGTGAAAGCAAACAGGGACTGAAGGACACGAGAGACCAAGAAAAACAAGGAGGTAAACCTTGATGTTTTCTGCAGTGACACCACAGTTACAGGCTGTGCCAAAAAGCCAACAACAGCAATGCCCATGAGCCAGCAATGTGCCCTTGAGCCAAGAAGGCCAACGCCATCCTGGGCTGGATGAGAAGGGGTGGTTGGAGGGCAGAGAGGTTCTCCTGCCCCTCTGCTCTGCCCTGCTCACACCACAGCTGCAATCTTGGGTCCAGTGCTGGGCCCTCAGCTCCAGAAGGACAGGAACTGCTTGAAAGAGCCCAGCAGGGCCACAAAGTGATGGAGGGAGTGGAGCATCTCCTGCTGAGGAGCGGCTGAGGGAGCTGGGGCTCTTGAGCTTGGAGCAGAGGAGCCTGAGGGGTGCCCTCATTCCTGGGGATCCATTGGGAAAGGGCAGTGTCAGGAGGAAGGAGCCAGGCTCTGCTCTGGGATGGCCAATGCCAGGACAAGGGGCAATGGTCCCAAGCTGGAGCACAGGAGGTTCAAGCTGAAGATGAGGCCAAAGTTTGTGAGTGTGAGGGTTCTGGAGCATGGCCCAGGCTGCCCAGAGAGGTTGTGGAGTCTCCTTGTGTGGAGACACCCAAAGCCCTGGCCGTGTTCCTGTGTGACTGCTCTGGTGATCCTGCTCGGGGGGGGTTGCACTGGGGGAGCTTTCCAGGTCCCTTCCAACTCCTGACATTCTGTGATGCTGTAATATAAAGTGTGCTCACTGTATAGCAAACTGAACATATTAAACAGCTGCAGGAGCCCTGTAATTAAAGAAAATCTTGATGAACTGATAAAGTCAAAGAACAGAAATGTATCTAAGGAGTTCCTCCTATATAAATGAACACCCAGGAAACCTCAAAATAGAGACCCTTAAAATAATGACATGATACATCACACCTGTCCTCCAACTTCTGTGCCTTGGGACAGACCGTGTCCAGCTCTCCAGATGCCTCGAGCTCCTGCGGAGAGGAAAAAGCAGATGTAGAAAGCAAGAAGAAGCTGGTGACAACCAAGAAGATAATTAATTTCTCAGTCTCTAACCTTGATAATGTCAAGTCCACCTATAAGCTCTCCAGCTACATACAACTGCGGGTAGGTTGGCCAGTTCGAATACGTTTTCAGCCCCTGACGAACTTCTTCATCGGAAAAAATGTCAAAGCTGCTAAACGAAACGCCGTGTTTGTTCAGGATCTCCACCATCTGTTTGCTGAAACCTGCGGGCACAAAGAGAGGAATCCCAGGTCATTTCAAACCAAGCGCTCCCACACCCGTACTAAACCTTATTCATTTTTTACAAGTGCCATTTTTCTAGATAGGAAGTTCAAATTAGCTCCACTGTGTCATTATTTGCTTATCAATATCCTCAAATATTATAAAGGGGCAAAACCCACTTTTTATTTGGATTACAAACCTGGATGAAGCTGACACACCAAGCGGGAACCAGGATTTACACCCACGACTGTGGCACCAGTTTAACTCCCAGCTTTGGCTTTTATCATGTTTTCTACTACTTGTCCTTGAAGAGCACGTCCTATCCCACTTCCTTTTGGTTTTTGTGAATTCTCCATGTTCACAGGAGCACTCAGTATTATTTTACTGCCCTTGAGACACTTTCATGCCACGTTTTGATTTCCTTTACGACCAATCTTCACTAGGTCCTGTTCTGACAACACTACCTCAGCAGGATATGAACCACCAAATATTACGATGTAAACACTCAGGTTTTATAAATAAGTTTATTATGTGGCCAACTGTGGAAGAAGTTTCGCCCTTCTGTAGCTAAGCATCTTTTCCCTATGAAAATTGTCACAGATAAAAAGTATAAAAAGTTTTACACAAGTTTTAATGTCAGAATTTACAGCCTATACTCACCTAAATCACCTTGCACTGGAGGAAAATCCACATAAAATTTCGCTTTCAAACAATTCTCCTTCTACTCTGTTTTAAATTCACCATTCTCATGAAAGTGAAACATTATTGATTTTTCTTAATAAGATAAATCATTTTTTTAAGCGTTATTCTCTACAGAAACTCTGTAAAATCACTTTAAAACCCAAAACACACACACATAAATACACCCAGGCTGTGCCCTTTACAACAAGAAGTCCATTTGTGACGGGGTGCCCTGAAAGCCTCCCAGAAAACACCATCATCTGCTTTGCAAAAAGCAAATCCATGGGAATTTGCCCATAAATCACCGTGCTAATAATGTGTGTTTTGTACCTTTGCCAGCTCATTCTGGTTTGGATTCAAACGCCCTCGCAATCCCACCACGTCCCTCAAAGAATTCCAATAAACGCTGCGCAGACAAATGAAAACCCCCACACAAATATTAAATTAAAAACAAAGAGACAATGCTTAAAGGCTTTAATAAAGGAATAATAAAAAAAATAAAGCCGCTTTAAATGGGAAAAAAGAACCCAAGCGCCGTAGAAGAATAACCTTTGATTTCAGTTTGCGAGACCACCTATTAGTTTTTGAAACATGG
>NW_010189171.1:0-11972 GCF_000695765.1 Mesitornis unicolor | reverse complement strand
ACAGCTTTCCGCAGTCCTCGTGATCTGCAATTTATTGAGATATGAAGCAGTGGTACTCATACGCACGGCATCCGAGTTGCTTTTCTTTCCACAGCTGAAGCACTGAGTTCGTGTACAGCCTGAAGTGAAACACGGATCCCGAAATTTCCCACCCACCTGGGAGTTCATTAGTAAACAGCCACAGGCCGACTGCTGATGGTTATTCCATCGCCAATATTAACTCGTTTCTACTGTAAGGAATTGAGGAGGGAAAAAGCCTCATTTTAGCTGTAGGCAATTCCATGCAAAGCAGAAAGATTGATTGGCCAGGCTGCGTTTGGAAGGGTTATGCTTACAGATAAAGCGCCAGAACGGCTTTGCTTTCAAAACAAAAGATTTAGGTTGAATTTCTGAAGGAATTACCACTCCTACTACTGCTCTAACAGATCCACGTTATCTTTGGCAAGATGTTCAGTTACTTTCACCTTGAAAAATACATCGTCTATTCTATTTCAGTTTAACGGACCCAACTTCTGCCAGAAACCATCCCAGCAGCCTAAAGCAGGGACAGCATTTAGCCACAAAATTAAAAGCTGTCAATCCAGACGATTTCACGTGTTGCACTACATTGTAATACTTCCAATTTTAACACCTATCTCTATTTAGTTAAGTACCTCCTGTGCACTTTTCCTGGGGTACCAAGGATCAAATTTAAAGCACACATACATGAATAATCTAAGCTGCAGACACCCCAAAATGTACTCATGAATATGAGGAGCTCGTCAGAGCCGTGCCCTATCACATACAGGTACTGCAGGATGCATCAAGGGATGGACTTTTCTGCCCTGCAGAAAAGGACCTGGGGTGTTGGTGGCAGCAATGCCCATGAGCCAGCAATGTGCCCTTGAGCCAAGAAGGCCAACACCATCCTGGGCTGGATGAGAAGCCGTGGTTGGAGGGCAGAGAGGTTCTCCTGCCCCTCTGCTCTGCCCTGCTCACACCACAGCTGCAATCTTGTGTCCAGTGCTGGGCCCTCAGCTCCAGAAGGACAGGAACTGCTTGAAAGAGTCCAGCAGGGCCACAAAGATGCTGGAGGGAGTGGAGCATCTCCTGCTGAGGAGCGGCTGAGGGAGCTGGGGCTCTTGAGCTTGGAGCAGAGGAGACTGAGGGGTGCCCTCATTCCTGGGGATCCATTGGGAAAGGGCAGTGTCAGGAGGAAGGAGCCAGGCTCTGCTCTGGGATGGCCAATGCCAGCACAAGGGGCAATGGTCCCAAGCTGGAGCACAGGAGGTTCAAGCTGAAGATGAGGCCAAAGTTTGTGAGTGTGAGGGTTCTGGAGCATGGCCCAGGCTGCCCAGAGAGGTTGTGGAGTCTCCTTGTGTGGAGACACCCAAAGCCCTGGCCGTGTTCCTGTGTGACTGCTCTGGTGATCCTGCTCTGGCAGGGGTTGCACTGGGGGAGCTTTCCAGGTCCCTTCCAGCTCCTCATGTTCTGGGATTCTGTGACTTCACAAACCTAGTTCAGAATAAGCCAAAAATTCCATTCCTACAAAATATATAAATTCCTATGATGATATGCAGCTTGCACACACCTATAACCATATTGTTACATAGTACAAATACAGAATTATCTATATATAATTAGATTAACTTCATCAATGCTTCATAGGAGCAAATACCTATGCACAAACACATCAGCACAATGAATGTGAAAGTTCTGAAATCTGCAGTTATTTCTGAAACTATTTCTACTGAAGTGGTTCTGAAACCTATTAATGCATTGAAAGTGAAATTAGAAAGGGGACAAAAGAAGGAGAAAAAAGGGTGTGAAGATACCAACACAGTAGATGCCCAATACAGCACAGGAAGCCTCAGTACATGCAGGATCTTGCACTTGCCCTCATATTTCTATAACCCTTTTCCAGCAACATCTGGAAAAGCAGACTGGAAAACGGCATGCAAAGATTTTAAAACCAGCTGAAAGTACACATAGGTACAGGGGCAGTAAGAAAAGCTGCACACAAGCCACAAGCAAATGCTTCATCAACCTGAAGTAACCTAGACCACACTGCAAGACTCCCCTCACTCTGCCAGGGCAGGACCACCCTCTGCAGCACATCGAAACCCATTTGATGTGCTTTAACCACTGCTTCTCTCTCAAACCTCTGATGTGCTTCACCCACTGTCAGACCAAAGCTGCTCTTGCTACCTCACCCCCCTTTTTCAAGGTCCTTTAGTGCTATTTCACTCGTTTTTCTTTACAGTTTTCTACTCAGTTCCTTTTGGAGACTTCCTGGACATGCTCCAACAGAAAGCAGAAGCAGCAGCTACGTGGGATTGTCTGCACTTGAAACTTAACTGAATTTAATACTTAAAACCACAGTGAGATCTTCCACAGCTGGATCACCTGCAGTGCATGCACACCACAAGGGTATTTGGCAATGCTGTGAATACAGCATCAATAAATCACCACAGCAACACTTTGAATCAAGCACTCGTGGGCTCCAGACCAGGCAGGAGAAGCACTGCTGAGCAGCACTGACTGTTTTAACACAGTCTCTTTACTGGTTCCTCTTCTGCCACAGACCTTTGTTCAGGAGCGTGGCTGGAAGGAGCTAACTACTGCTAATTCTTTTCTTATTCTCCTGTTATATTTCCCATTTCCTTCATCTCTTTGGCCCAGCAATGCAGTTGCTTTGATCTGTGCCATGGGATACACATTCACTAAGCAAAGGAATCCAACCTTAGTCACCTTCTGCAGAGAAGTAACTGTACAAGTTACAACATTTGATCTCTAAACCAATTTAGGGAGACAAAGGAGGTAAAAGTCAATGCAACATTTTTCTCAATTGCCTTTCCCTCCTCTCAGTTTTAGAATTTTATAAATATAATTTATCATCACCATCCCCAGAACAAGACATTTCCAGTGCTCCCATTCCAAGTGAAGCTCTGGAGGTGAGCAGTGGTGGTTTTTCCACACTGCTTTTTGCTCCTTGTTTTCTCAAGATGGAATATGGGCCTTGGGGAGCAAGTGTATACAAAAAGACTGCAGAAAATAGCAGCTAATATTCACTTCTGTACGATATCAGCAGAAAACGACTGGTGGGTTAGAAGCAGACTGACAACTTAATATGAACCTCAACAGCTTCAAAGTACTGAAAGATTTGGGGGGGTTAACATTTGTTCATGTGCTTTCCACACAGATCAACACTTCAAGTTAGGTAGGAATCAAGCGCTCTACACAGTCAGCAGCAGTTAACAGCACTAGGTTTAAGAAAAGGCACTTCCACTGTAGCAGAAACAGGCTACTTTCAATGTTACCAGCTAGGATCATTTTGTTCTCTTTTAATGGCAACAGTAATCCCAGCTCTTTGTCAGTTCTTGTTATTCCTTGAATTGAAACGTTCTCCTCAGTCTATTTCACACTTTCAACGTGTCTAACTTGCTGCACAAAGCACGTCAAGAACAAACGCTGAGCCACCTCAGGAAAGTGTCGCAGTTCAAGGACAGCACTGCACATCACATTCTTTAGAAAGCCCCTCATCTCTGCGATGCCGTTTCCAAAATTTACCTGAGGGAAAAGCAATTCTCTAGCTGCACAGAAGCAACATGAAAATACTTCCATCAATATTTCCAGGTGTTGGGATGTATCTCCCTAAAACTGCACATATCTGACAACTACCCCGACGCGAGGGCTGTCACACCAAACAGGGATTTTGGGAAACCCTTACCGCAGCGAGGCTCTTTTGGAGACCCCTTCATGAAGAGCATGCAGGGGGCAGCGTTGATGAGCTTCTTCAGACGCACGTTGAGGTCCTCCTTGGCGCTGTCGTTGGAGCCGGCAGAAATGGAGCTGCTGGACGCGTGGCGCTGCACTTTTTTGGTCAGCTCTGGGGCATGGGCACCGTCCAATCTGTCGACTTTCTGAGAGTTCTGGGGAAACCAAAACACGGGCTGCTGTTAAAGGGCTGCATTCTGAATTTGTACTGTAATAAAAATATAGGAACACCACCATATAAAGTATAGATTTTCAGATGCGGGGTGGATTAGTGTATTGATCTTTTCGCCAGCCTTTAGTTCCAAGACTCAGACCATTCTGGTTACCGTTAATGCTACAGAATTTGCTCTTGGAAGAATTTATTAAAGAAAGTATTTTGGATTTTATTACCACAGGCAAAGATGACCCAGACAGACTTGTCCTTTATATCAAGAGAATTTTTCCCTTGGTTTTTGCCACGTTGTAGAACTGCAGCTAGACAAGGAAACAGCACTGAAGGTTTTTAACATGATACAAGGTACAACCAAAATAAATACAAACCATGCAAGAACGCCAAAGCAGTTAAGGAACCGCTGAAATATTACATAGAAATTGTGCTTATACTTGATATCTACTTTTTTAGGTTGCACTGGATAGACTTAAATCAGATATCTAAGTGTCTCTCCACCAAGGTTCTGCTCTTCAGGTAGGTGCTTTAGAAGTGTACATGCTAAGAGTCCATATGGAATCCATTTTCTCTTAAATCCATTCTCTCTTACCTTAAAGAATAAGAAGGTTGGAACAGAAGTAATTCCGTATTTTTCAGAGACTTCAGGCACAGCTTCAGCTTCCAGCTGCAAAACCAAAACAACAACAACAACAAAACAGAAAAACATTATTATTTTCATAATCTCTTTTCAAGTTTGATGGTGGATGTCACTCCTGTCTCGAACGTTCTTCTGGGCATTTTATACATTTAAAAAGGACTTGATGCCGAAGTTTGTGACACATTTGCATTTAAATGAGACTCACTGGGCTGGCGTGTCACCCGCCGAGCCTACGCAGTGTCAAAACAGGTTCAGAGGTTTTTATTTTGTTGCACATTTCAAAAGATGCCCGAAGGCTACAAATAAAATTTTTGGTGCACTAGTGACCTAGTAAATTTTCAATCATATGCAGCTACTACTATATTGAAATCCATAAATCATTGACCCCGGTTATGTCATGATTACAGTGCTTATTTTCTGCCCACAGCAATTCTGGCTGTTTGCTCTATTGACTAATTCCGAGGGGCAGTACATCACGACTGACATTTGCAGCCTTCTGCAAATTATGAAGGGAAAAAAAAGAAGTGTTTCTTCAATAAGCTATTGATGTCTACCACATTTTATTATTAACTCCTGCAAGGCTACGGTGTGTTGAGTGGCCACTTGGTCAGATTATCGGTGCTAATTTTATTCAGCATTCAAACACATACCTGGAAATCATACAGCGTAGATATCTACCAAGAAAATATATCTTAACTAACCCAAATCTGTGATTTTCTGTGCACAGGCTAAAAGCTTTCTTGACTGACAGAATATCTAGCACAAAGTTGTTTACGACATCAGCTCTCGGTGAAAAAAGCGGTGATAGATTTAAACGTTTCAAACAGGAACCTGCAAGTCAGTGTGCAAACAAAAAGCCTTTCCAGTTCTTCTCCCACAAACCATGCAGGGACTCTTCATGAGCAAGCACAGAGAGAAATACCTAACAATTACCTCCTGCTTGTCCCGTCCACCCTTACGGGTATCAGAAACTACCGTGATTGTTCTCAGTATTAACCAAAACATAGTGAACCTCTGAATATTTGAGTAATACACCATGTTTTGATATAGACTTCTAATGAACTCAGTAAATAGAGGCAATCCAGCAGAATAAGCCAAAAGTGAGCCCAAACCTCACCTCTGTTTCTGTACATCAATGCTCCAGCAGGATCAACTGAGAAATCAGAGCTATACATTGAACACTGTACAGAGATTCCAGTTATCTGCTCTCTTCCAAGTGGGAAATGATTACATTACTTCCACCTAGAATATTCATTTTCTTTTCCAGTAAAAGTTTCCTACTTACTTGGATACTTATGTTCCACTCTGGTGAGGGTCACACATGCAAACCAGATGTGATTTCTTATTTCAGTAACTTGCTCTTACTGGTACAAGTTTCCAAAAAATTGTTTCTAACTCTTTCTGGATAGAGACACTTTCGTTTTAACCAAGCCAAGGATCTTAGAGTTAGGCTATGCAGCAACTAAAATGAGAAATTTTAAGATTTATTGACAATTTTGAAGTTCATTTCATCATTACTCAGCTCTGTTCTAGGCCGTTTCTGATTTGCAAGGCAGCACTTTGCCCCTGGTCAGTTTTCTGTAACCATCTTCCAAAATCCAACACATTTACCCTGAGGAGCCCCTCCCCAAAAGCCAGACCAAGAAGATTCACCCAAGTGTTTCAGTAGCTTATTTTCCTCTAAAGAAGTGTGGCAGAGAGGGGAGGAGGTGCCACTATCTTAGTTTCGCAATACTTGATCACTTTGCAACCTTATTGTTCAGCTGTAACTTATTTTTTAGTAACAAGGGTTCTAAACAAATAATACATGAATATAAGTAGTAAAGAGGCAACGGAGAGCTTTCAGACTTTCTTGGGCCTACTAAAAGCTATAGCAGCTTGATATAAATTTAAGCAACTTGATTTCTCAAAATGCTTAAAGTCAATCTTTTGAAGCTCTAAACAATAAAGCACTACCATTAAAATAGTTCTGTCCTTCTGTTTTACAGAGAGAAACACCTGCTGAGAGGGGAAGCATTAAAAAAAACCACTAAAGGCTGTAAGAAATCAAATTAAAATACTCACACGCAGCTGGCTGCTCCATTGCTCCCTGCCCTCATAATCACAAAGTGTCTCATTAACAAGAGAAACTTGTTTTAAAACAAATGCTCTGTTGATGAAGTGCATTCATTTTTCTCTCCACACTGGTTCTCTCATTAGGACGTGCAGACAACCTCATAAAATACAGCAGCTCGTTTGTGTTTACACCATCCAGCTCTGCGTGGGTATCACCTCAGAGTGACAGCGTTGCACAGATTTAAATCTACCTTCCTTTAAACTTCCTGATTTCTGCTCATCTTCAGTATCAGACAGAAAACATCTATGAGTTCTGAGATCCAATGAGCAGTAACACCACGGGAACAAATGAAATCTCCAGCACACTTGGCAAGAACAGCATTGCCAAATCAATCTCCAATCCACAGATAAAAATCATGCTTTAAAAATGTGACTGTCTACAGAACTGAAGGACTGAGACACTGTGGGCACAGAGAAATTTAAAAGCCTATTTGTTAGATGGAGTAGCTAGAGAAAAGTAAATCCATCATTGCATCTTAGTAGATAGATTTTTAATTTTTTCTTTCAACAGCACAATAAAATGAAGGTGTTATTTAAGCTTGCAGTATAAAGTTTGGAAAGATGAACCTACAACTTTCCTCCCACAGATTTTTGATGCATCTCTTCCATACGTGCAACTCGCATCTTTAAATGTGAAGCCATAAAGGAACTTCAAAAACAACTTTATCCATATTTTGCAATACTTCATTCATACTTTGTAATAACAGCTCTCCTGTGTTTAAAACAAGCCCAACTTACCTTCACAAACGTAACCTGTGTGTGTTCCTTTGCTAGCGCTGCCATAACCTCATTCATCTGAGTGCACTGAGGAGCCCATGGTGCCCAGAAGTGGACGACCACAAGGGACCTATAAAAGAAAAAATAAAAGAGAGTAACAGCATTTATTTTTTAAAAAAGAATCACGCAATATAAAAGTTTGTTTTGCCACGCCAAAAATAAAAACCCCAAACCCAAAGAAACAAAAACCAAATAAACAAAAACCCCACCGCCCCCATCACCTTCCTGAGAAAAAGGAAAATCAAAGAAGTGAACTCAGGACTGTTTTCTGACTTCAGTGCTTTTCCAGGAAACATCTCAAAACCCAGTCAGCACCATTAAGGTAATGCCATACAAAGACAAATGTCACCCTGTGTTTTGACAGCAAGAGGTCACTCCATATGAACATCGGACAGGAAGAACAAGCGGAACCACAAAAATTATTATATCATAAGCTAGAGGACCCAGATTTTGAAGCAGCTGCAGGCCAAGCCCCTGTCTCACCTTTGGGCATCCCCACATCTCCCTCAGGCAAACTCTGGGAGCTCCAGAGCTCAGCATCTTCACACTCGGGGCTGCCCCACTGCTTTGCTCCTCTATCACCTCTTTACTTCTTACCCAGGAAATAACATAGGCACTTCTCAAGTCTCCTGGGACTTCCCTAAAAATACAGCATTCTTATGCTGAAATGTTATTTTCTGCTTTTATCAGCTTCAGCTTCTCACTCCTCTTCCAGCTTCAATAAGGTTTCCTTGAATGGCACTGACTACACACAGCATTTAAAGATGAGAAGCCACACGTGGACAGAAATCCCACCACACCGGGTACCACAAGGCAGTTCTCCAACTCAAACAAACACGCAATGATAACAGTGACAAGACATTTACATCTAATTTTCAATTGCTTTCCGGGTTTGCTGAAGCCAAATCCACTATATAATAGAGGATAAAGAATAAAAGACGTATAATGTACTACTTCATTTAGAAAGATATAGATACAGAAATCAAGTCAGCCATACCAGAAGTCACTTAGTGTATTAATACCAAATAAAAGAGTTCATTATAGATTTTAACAGCTACGCAGGCAGCATGACATTCACATTGGAACAGTTAACAGCTCTGTTACCTGACCACAGCGCTAAATTCAGACCCAGAACTTGGAACATTCGCAGAGTTGATTTTCCAAAGCAATTCTAGAAAGTTTTGGTAGAAACAGAATAGGACAGCCTCTTCTTTAGTAATCACACCATCCATCAGAGCATTGTTCTGCTTCAAAAGCCGATTAGAACTGGCCAAGTCTCCAGGCCAGGGGGACAGACGGCTGCAGGATGTTCGGGAGCCCTCATACAGACACAGTTTAATTCAGACTTTTGAGCTGCTGGGGACAAGCGCTTGGAAGCGCTGTCCCCATGCTGCCACCAACATTTTTTTGCCACAGAGTAAGGAGGTGAAAATAATTAGGTACGTTGGGAGGCAGGGGGGAGTCATTGATATGTATGAGAATACCCAGGCACAGCAGACAGAAAATCTTAAGACAAAAAAAGCAGCAGCAGTTCAATATTTCAGAAGTCAGACCAAGCTCTGATGCAGAGAATTAAAGAGCTTTGCTCCAGGATTGAGTTTCCTGCACTTGTTCACCACATCCTTCATTTGAAACACCAACTCTGTGCTTCCTCCAATATCATTCTTAATGTATGCACTGTTTACTGACACTTAAGAGTTCAGAGAAGTTGTTAAAAACGGATCAAGGATGAACAAAAATACCTTTTTTAAAAATCAAGTTTTAGGACAAAACAATTTAATGTACTTAAAATCTACTACAGCCTTTACAACTACTGAAGCTGCCATTGCAGCTGCACAATGCCTGTACACTTAAAACACCCCATTTTTACACCTCCAAGCAGGGCAAGAGAATACTTCCAGTGGCTAAAAACAAATAGCAAAGAAAGGAGAAGCCAGAGCCTAAAAGAAGCACAGAAGTTACACATCAGATGAAAGCACTACTAACCAACACAAAGTACTTCCCACCCGTGAACTGGGCTCAGGAACGCGGACCCTTCCCTGCTACCAAGGGCATTTCACCAGTGCTCAATGAATGGGGCATGCGTAGCAGCACACATCTGACCACAGGAGTGCCCGCTCGCGGCAAGGCGAGGAGGAATGACCACAGGGTTAATTCATCCTCTTTCCAGCACAGCCTCTTCTTGCCTCGCCGACACAGAGCTGCAATATGCTTCACTTTTCTCTTCATGAAGAACATACTTTAAATTCATTCGCACTAAGAGCTTTGGAGTGGGTTTTGGTTTTGTTTTATTCACAGACTCATTCACAGAACAAGTCCAATTCTGCAATTAGTCCGCCCTCTTGGTATCGGAGCACTTTAATTTAAAACTTGAAACAGTAATTCAAAATATTAAGAAAGGAAGAAAATAGAGTTTGCAAAATGAAGCACATAAGTGATCCTGAAGTGTTTCTTACAGTCAACCAAGATATTTCTTAAAACTCTGCTATTCTCTATAAAAGAGGATTGTAACAGAAAGCTTATGATGAGTCCCAAAGTTGCTCTTGCCGTATCATTCTGTATTTCCCATTCTGGAGGAAAAGTTGTGAGCCCAAAAATAGAGTTAACTTTCTTTAATAAATCTTTTTTTAAACTTTAGAGGCAGAAGAAAAATCAAAAGGACACATCTCACATTTTCTGTGGAGAAACAAAAAGCCCAAATCCTTATTTCTACAGTGCATTAAAAACTAAAGAAAGTGAGACACTCACAAAGTGTACCCTTAAAACAAAGACACCACTGACTACGTTATTGATGTATTGACTGCAGAAACAAACTAACAAAACATTCTCTGCTAGGGATATCCAGAGAATAAATACATTCATTTTCAAATTCACTTGATAGTCTAAACACAGACAGTACCTTAAGTCAGCCAACATTTATTTTTAAAGTTCTACCACAACCCAGAAACAAAGACATCGTTAAAAAAATATGTATGATTTGGGGGATGTTATGTTCTGTGAGTGCAGGTTTGTTTGGTTTCTTAGCAGTACTAAAAAACAAAGCCAACTATTTTCAAATTAAGCAGAGGAAGAGTTGTCAGTACTATCAATTCATTTTAGGACCAAAACACATTCAGAAAATACTCGAGTCCATTGAAGAGAAAACTGAATTATGCTCCTTGGACAAAAGGAATGAGAATCACTGAGGGTTTTGGTGAAAAGAACTTCAAAATCTTGTTCAAAATTGTTCCTGAAGTCACTTTCATTTCCATGTCTCGGTGAGTGTGACTTTCCTCTGGGATCTCCCCACTCAATAATTCACAATAACAACTCCAGCAAAGCAAACTGAAACTCATGCCGCAAGTTTCAAACAAACTGGTTTATTCTTCCCATAAACAAAGGTTTTCTGGACTTCCTCACATTGTCCTTAAGAATATGATGCTGGCAGCTTCATCATCCTTTTTAAACAACTCATTTAATCAAGTTTCTCTCCTTATTCACTTAAAAGCCACTTGCTGTGCTACTGCAGCAGTTAAATGACACGGAAATGTTTTTGACACCACACCTTGTTTTACTGTGCCTTACAAGACCTTAAACACACACTCAGCTGGTGGATTAAAAGATACAACAGCAGCTATTACAGCCCCGATTCAACAAGACAAGACAAGCAAAGCTCCCAGCCAAGCCTGTCTTTCTTCAGTAAGGCATCCGAGTGCCGAGTTTTCCCCCCAGAGGATCAGTGCCTGAGCCTTTCAATACCAAACCAAGCACCCAGTGGTTCCAGAGAACCAGTGGTCCATGCTGAGGACCAAGGGTAAAAGTGCCCTGTTCATGCTCATTATTAGAGCATAACACCAGATTAATGAGAAACCAGCCCTGCTGCGTGAGAGGTGAAGGATCTGGTTTCGCAGTTTCTCAATAACCAACCGAATGCTGCTGTTTTCATTGAAACGTACTTGTTTTGTTGATATTTTATGGTTCAGGGAAAAAAAATAATTCTTAGGCTGCACGAAAGGTCATTTTTGTCAAATTTTCCTGCCAATCCACCCATTTAGGCTTCCTGTCACCTACAGAGGTTGAGCAGCCCTGAGCTCTCCTAGGGACTCACGCTGTGCCTGAGAAAACAAGTGCTTAAAAAAACCCACCATCTATCAAAAAACAAAACCGATGCCCCTCTCCACTCCACAGCTTGGTTTGTTGGTTTGTTTTCAATCCCCCCCGCGAAGGTTTCATTCAGCTTTGCATTTTTCATTCAGCAGCCACCGGCCTCTTCCGGCGCTCGGACCAAACGCGCAAAGCGACCGCGAAACCACGTTTTGGGGGAATTGGGATAAATCCGAAAGCGCCCTTTTCCCACAGGGCCTAACACCGGGAAGCCCCCGCTCTCTTGTGGAGCTGAGCGGCAGACAAGCAGCCCCTCAGGCGGCGGGACCGGCCCTTCCAGCCAGGCCGCGGGGTCCCTCCGGCGACAGCCTCCGTTCCCTCAGCGCCCGGCAGGCCGCGCTCCGTCCCAAACGGCCCCCAGCGCCCCGCCTCACC
>NW_010189170.1:0-3960 GCF_000695765.1 Mesitornis unicolor | reverse complement strand
TCTTGAAACATGAAGAAAACAATCAATTTTTGAAATATAGGATTACAGGCAATGACAAATGGATCGTCTACAACAACAATGAACAAAAAAGATCATGGAGTAAGCGTGATGAACCAGCTCAAAGCATTTCAAAAGCAGATATTCACCAAAGGAAGGTTATGCTGTCAGTCTGGTGGGATTTCAAAGGTATTGTGTATTTTGCATCACTTCCAAGGAACCAAACCATTAATTTGGACGTGTACTGTTGTCAACTGGATAAATTAAATTATGCCATCAAACAGCAGCATCCAGAATTGGTGAATCCCAAAGGTGTTGTGTTTTTCCATGATAACACTAGACCACATACAAGTTTGGTCACTCGTCAAAAATTGTTGCAGCTTGGATGGGATGTGTTACCACATCCACCATATTTGCCAGACTACCATTTGTTTCATCCTTTACAAAATGCCTTGAATGGTAATCCTTTCACTGCTGATGAGGATATCAAATCGTTCTTGGAACTGTTTTTTGCTGAAAAAGATAAGAACTTTTTTGAGCGAGGAATCATAAGGTTGCCTGAAAGATGGCAAAAGGTAATTGAACAAAATGGACAATATATTGTTTACTAAAGTTTTTGTTTCCCATGAGAAATTCGCCTTTCCTTTACCCAGAAAAAACCACAATGACTTTTTGGCCAACCCAATATTTCCTGTGTAGGCACATAGCTCACATTGAGATATGGTGAGTTCAAATGCTTCTGTGAACCTGAGCATTTGAGTGAAAGATAAATATGTGGGAAAGTCATGGTTTAGGTCCTGTGCACAACTGAGCACTCCGATGCTCCAAAAAAGAAGGCTAGACAAAAATAGGAGGGCTTCTTCTCACCACTTAAAATGGTCAAGGGCAAAAGACAGGCTCATCACAGGGAGAAAAAAACAAGACAATTTTAATTTGTTACCAATAATATCAGAGTAGAACAGTGAGAGATACAACCAGATCTTAAAGTCAAACACCTTCCCCCCACCCCTCTCTTCATAGGCTCAGCTTTGTTCCCGATTTCTTTACCTCCCCCCTCCCTTTGCCCAGCAGCGCAGGAGGATGGGAATGGGAGTTGCAGTCAGTTCATCCCATGCAGTCTTTGCCGCTCCTTCCTCTTCAGGGGTAAGGAGGACTCCTCCCACTCTCCCTTTGCTTCCACGTGGCACCCTTTTCACAGGAGAAAAGTCCTCCACAGAAGTCCAAATGTGGGTCTGCCCATGGCTGCAGTTCCCTCATGCACGAACTGCTCCAGCACACACGCACCAGCCTCTTCAGGAGTAGCCACCTTCTCATGTGAATCTACTGCACTGGTGAACCTCCACAGGCTTCAGGGGTTTGACCTACACTCTCGCCATGGGTTGCAGAGGGAACCTCAGCTCCGCACACCTCCTCATCCCCCCTCTCCTTTATTCCTTCACTGACCTTGGGGTTTTTGCACAGTTTTTCTCCTCATGTCCCTCTTCTTTCTCCACTGCAGGTCTCTTCTGATGGTTCTGAAGAGTTCCTGGCTCTCTCTTTTGGGCTAGAACTGCAGTGGGGCTGCAGCGGGGCTTGAGCTTGAGTTGGGGCCAGGTCAGCCCAGCCCGACCGGGCAGGGCAGGGCAGGGCCAGGCTGGGGCTGGGGCTGTGCTGCTCGCACCTGAGGCCGTGCTGGTCAAGACCGGTGCAAGAGACAGAGAGCCGTGCTCTGCACTCCCCTTAAATACATTAATTCACAGAAGCGCTGATTATCTTGGCCCTGATCAGAGGTGGGTCCAACATTTTAGAGCTGGGGGAGCTTTCTAGCAGCTTCTTACAGGGCTATCTCCATAGCCCTCCCCCACTACAAAAAACAAACCAAAACCCTTCACAGAAAAAAACAATACAGGCAAGAAAAGACACAGGGAAAGCTGCTTCACAGCCTTCAGGCAGCTCTGAAGTAGATGAAGGCATTGGTGCAACACTAAACCATCCCTTTGGAGATGCTTTAGATGTGCACGTGTGCTATAGAGCCTTTCTGAGAGCTTCCATGAAGTATTCCCAAGGAAAGACCCGGTGTTCTAGTATTTACTCAGGTAAAACACATTCTGTTGCACAGCATAAGAAGACAGGAACCAAAATTTTCCCCATTTTTTCCTACCTGTGTTTCCTGTCCTAGCTGTGTTACAAAAAGGCCTTCTAGGCAGAGATCTAGTGCTTATTTCTTTGTGTAGACATGAAGGAAGGAGACTACAGGGCATATTTGACATTTATTTAAGCAAAATAAAATCTACCATGTATTTGATTGGCAGCTAGTGTCAATACCAGTCATCCTAAAGGGAGAGGAATAGCTTCTATTAAAGGAAGAAGGCAGAACAGGGAAACTCAGGAGATGTGGCAGTGCTAGCATGGCCCACCCTTGGAAAATGGCCTGGATAACAACAGCCGTTAAGATAAGAATGTGAGTGTGAGTAGTGTGTGCACATGCGTGCGTGCGTGTGTGTGTATGCGCGCACATGCGCACATGCTGAATACACAAAATGGTCTGGAGGACACTTACCCAAAACTGGTCACTGAAAGAAGATGACCATCAGCCCCCAACTGATAGTATTAAAGAGGAAGCCAACAATAACCGGGGAACTTCAGAGACTTTTGAAAAAAAGCAGTCAGCTTGAAAAAAAGTTCTAAAAGAAGCGTGAAAGTTTGTAACAAGGTGGGAAAAGACCTTGAACTGGAAACAGGTATTCAAAACCTGGCATCACAATCTGTGCATAGGCCAGACAGAACAGCCTCTCCATGGGACGCAGTGAGGAGCCTGAATCCAGCTAGTGGGTTGTCAGTACAGGGTGTAGCAAGTAGGGACACACACCTGGGGTGTATATATGTGAACTTGTGGGGTGCTTTCCCACTGAAAAATGAAAAATTTACCCAGAAAAAAATGCAATCACTTTTTGAGCAAACCAATACTTCACCATCTTTCAGCATCACCCACCAAGTACATCCAGGTCCTTGAGCAAAAGCAATCCCACTAATGGGTTTGCCTTTGCCCATAGCAGGAAAAAAACAGTTTTCTGCGGAGAAGCATCAACAGGCTGCAAACCAAGGTGCTGCAGAAGCTGGGATTCCCATGAGAACATTATTAAGAGAACACAAACAGCAGCTGGGATTTATACAAAGGCAATCTTTGGAAGATTGAACTGTGTTGTTGTTGAGTATAACAAGACCTTGGGCCAGCCTAAAAGTAGGAGTTCAAAACTACACAAAGCACTGTGTGCCTGGCTTATCTCAACCAAAACACTGGTTGAAGGGTATGCATGGTGTGTGACAGGATATCTTGGTCTTGAGACACCTGGCCATAAAGTATGGGAATGATGGATGGGAAAGTGCTGTTGTATGTCAAAATCCTGTTTGGCTGCATAGTCAGGTCCTTCTGTGTAGCTATAAAAGCTGAGGTAGAAAATAAAAACTTCACCTGGCATTCATCTGCTGAGTCGGTTTCTTGTTTTCAGCTCACCGCAATTGGCACCCGAACAGGATTTTTAAGCAACTCTGGCGGCAACTCTGCAGCCGAAGCTGGGAAGACGGCAAACTTGATTTTTAAGCAACTCTGGTGGTGACTCTGCAGCCGAACTGGGGAGGAAGGTAAACTGTGCAGTACTTGCTGTTGAATGGTAAGTGCGCGGCTGCAGTAACATGGGGCAATCAGTGTCCCAGGAGCATAGGCACTACGTAGAACGGCTTCAATGTATTTTGAAGGGACAGGGATTTTCTGTCCAAAAAGTTAGCTTAGTTAAACTTTTGGCTTGGATTAGAAATCATTGTTCATGGTTTCCTAGTACCAGTACTTGTGATAGCTCTATGTGGGCTAGGGTGATGAAAGAAATGCAGACAAAAAAAGATTCCCTGATTCCAGTGCCAGACAAATTGTTTGTAATTTGGCAGATAGTATATATTGCATTAAAAGCATTGCAGCCAGCTGAAGAT
>NW_010189169.1:0-5173 GCF_000695765.1 Mesitornis unicolor | reverse complement strand
TGGTGACCATCAGGTCCAGTACCGCTTCCCCTCGACTAGGGCTGTCTATTTCCTGTCTTAGAAATTGTCATCAAGGCACTCCAGGAGTCTCTTGGATTGCCTACAGCTTGCCGTGCTACTTTTCCAACAGATGTCAGAGTGGTTGAAATCCCCCAGCAGGATGAGACTCTGTGAGCTCAATGCCTCCTGAAGCTGGAGGAAGAAGACTTCATTAATAGGCTCCTCTTGATCAGGTGGCCTGTAGTAGACTGGCTCCCTTTGTTGGCATGGTCCCTAATTCCAACCCATAAGCTTTCAACCTGCTCATGGCTATTCTTTAGGGACAACTCTTCACACTCTAACCATTTCTTAACATAGCAGGCAACACCTCCACCCTTCCTTCCTCTCCTGTCTCTTCTGAACAGCTTGTAGACCCTCTTCCCCCTTTGAGAAATGTTCCTCCCATTAGATGCCAGCATACCTGGTGCCTGGTTATCCCATTATCAAAAAACCCAGAATTGTGGTGGTGACACCAGCCACAGAGCCATGTGTTTATGGATTGTATCCTTCTGTTCCTTCCTATGTCACTGCTTGCAACCGGAAGGAGAAAATTAGAAATCACCTGTGCCCCAGATTCCCTGACTAACCGTCCCAAGGCCTTGAAGTCTTCCTTTATTGTTCGCGCACTGTAAGTTGTGGTTTCCTCACCACCCACCTGGAAAATCAGTAGTGGGCAGTAATCAGTGGACCTTACCAGGCTGGGAAGTTTCCTAGCAACGTCCTTAACCCAAACTCCAGAGAGCCAGCATACTTCTCTGCGGGGAGGGTCTATTCAGCATATGGGACCCTCTGTTCCCCTCAGAACAGAGTCACCTACAATGACATCCCTTCTTTTCTTCTTTGTGGAGGAGGTTGTGATGCAGGCAGTGGGCCTTTCTGACTGTGGAGGGCCCTCTGATATAGATTGCCCACCATCCACGTCCTCATGTGTCGGGCCTTCCTCAACCAGAGCCTCATACCTATTGCTTAGAGGCACCTGGTTGCTGACACATCTAGTTGTTTTGCCTGTTTTAAGTATGCTAGCTGAGGGATAAATATCTGTCCTTGAATTGAGACATCTACAGCCATTTTAGTTCCCTACTTCTCCTTCAGCAGCTCAAACCTTCCAGATGCAGACTATAAGCAAGTTTGGCATCTTTTAAAAACAAACCAGTGTTATGTCTTGTTCTGCTTTTGAAATAGTCTGTATAAAGAGTCTAGAGACAATAAGGAAGGATGCACATATTTTTGTATTGTGTAAAGCAATGTAAACTTATACTATGCTTTGTAAGAACTATACAGAAAAGCTATAAAGTTGTTATCCCTCCTCCCCTTCTTTCTCACTTATAACTTTCCAGTAAACCCTGATTGTTGTGAAAAACGGGGAAATAAATCGGCCTTGTGAGGCCGGCACCGAATATGCGACAGACGCAAGTCGGGAAACAATTAGTAATCGTTTATTTACAGCAACATTTACAGGTTCTTTTGGATTGCTGGTGATAAATTGAAAAGCTACAGGTACACTAAAGGTTTTATAACTAATATAATACCAACAACAATGCACTAGCACTATGAAACAAAAACACAAACACAAACACTAAC
Source organism: Mesitornis unicolor (assembly GCF_000695765.1). Classification (NCBI taxonomy): domain Eukaryota; kingdom Metazoa; phylum Chordata; class Aves; order Mesitornithiformes; family Mesitornithidae; genus Mesitornis; species Mesitornis unicolor. The sequence continues at coordinate 3,553 of NW_010189169.1, read as the reverse complement.
AACAACAACAACTTGCCCACAGTAAGCCGGGTCGCCTGGCAAATAAACAAGCCTGTTCGAACAGAAATACAGTGGAGCAAAACCACAAATACACTCAGGGAAACCTAGAAATGAACCTGAGGAGAAATATAAAATACACTCAGGAAGTATACACCTGAGGAGGAAATATATATGAAACACACTCAGCGAGTATGAACCTGAAGAGGGAAATATAAAATACACTCAGAGAGTATGAACCTGAGGAGGAAATAGGTCACTCAGCATTAGCTGAGGTAAATAATCTTACCCACAAGGTGACCTGAGTGGTGGGGATGGAGAGGGAGCGAATTCGTCAATCTGTCCAGTTCATCGGTTTGGTTCTGAGTTCATCCTGTCCCGCTTTTTGGGCCAAAATTGGGGTGATATTTATACTCAGATTTCTGCATTACATCACCGGGCATACATGCGGGTGGGGATGACTATAGACAATCTTATCAATTATGTTAATGTCACAAAGCCTGTTAATTCACACCTGCATGGGTAGAGGTAATGGCTCCTTTGAGGCGGAAAGAAATGGCGGACTGGGACCATGAGGCCTCTGCCTCATCTCACACACCTCCAGGCATCCAGATAACACCAGATATGGATCTAGTGATGGTAGCCACCTTGCCCAGTGCTTGCCACCTCACCCAGTGCTGAGTTTCATGCTTCCAGGCATGCAGCTACATGGTGTACATGACTTGGACTTTGTGACTAGCCTTTTCTCTCTCTACACTGATGTAGATTTATTTTTTTCCAGACAATTTTCAGCCATATGTTTCACAAAATAATAGTACATGCATCTAATGTGTGTCAGTGTGAAAGTTTCACAAGGCATGAAAAGACTTTTGGAGTGACCCACTTTGACTCAGTTGAAGGAGGTATTCCTACCCTTTTTATAACCTCATCCCTTATATTTCTTCTCATTTCCTACCTGCAGTAATAAAAGAAATCCTACACAAAGTTTCGTTTCCAGGTGACTTAACAGCATTCTCTAGCATTACCTTTGGTTCCAGCAGTCATGCACTGGCAATGAATGACCTGAATGTTGTTCCTTATTGACAGGTCCACAGAAATATTATTATACATAGCATTACCAAATAACAGGAAAAGGGTCCCGGAGTTACTAGTCCCTGTAGCTCAAATTTAACTGTGGCCAAATTCAGATTTTCCATTTCTAATTCAGTAGTGTCTTGTATTGTAAGTTGAAATGAGTACGGCTGTGACTACTGGAGTAAAAGCATTCAGAATTAGTCAGTCACAATTTCTACCTAATTTGTTATTGCTTAAGATGAAGTTGTTTTAATCTATGGGATTTCTCCTTTCTCTTCCATCCTTTATGCTATATTTATAACAACTATATTCATGCAAGGAGCTCTCTAAGAAGCAACTATGTTTCAGTCTTGTATGTTTATCACATAAGTATTGATGCAGAACTTAAATTATTATCTGAATTTTAAGTTCCTAGGACAGGTCTCACTAACATGAGAGTTCTGAATATCACGAAGTATTCTGCACTTGTGAAGTGGACTGAAAGAGCTGCTGAAGACTGTTTGGGCTTTCTCCAGGGATACAGGATCAGCTGCATAGATTGACAGAGGTAAAAGTCTCTGAGTAAGTCACTGTTGCTCAGAGTAAAACAGCAGCTCAGAGCCATAACAGAAAACCTTCAGACCATTAAGTGCTTTTGCAGCACACTCCTGAATTGCTTAGATTATTATGGGAATTGATGTATGCTCTCAGTATTTCTGAGGTATTAAGATTTCAGTCACAATACGTTTATATTTCATTGCAACTCAGCCAAGCTTGACTGAGCACTACTGTAGGACTTGAGAAATTACATATTTCTTTTTTTAAATAAATTAGCAGACAATACAGTTTGTATATCTTACCCATTTTCAGAGACACACATTAATTTCACTTTTAGAAACATTTTCTTAAATTGATAGCTTTTATGTTTAACTGCAAGGGATTAAATTTCTATACATTTAAATAAATGAATAGTTATGAGCTCAAACAACGACATCCCTTCTTTTCTTCTTTGTGGAGGAGGTTGTGATGCAGGTGGGCCTTTCTGACTGTGGAGGCCCCTCTGATATAGATTGCCCATCATCCACGACCTCATGTGTTGGGCCTTCCTCAACCAGAGCCTCATACCTATTGCTTAGAGGCACCTGGGGAAGGGGGGAAGGTGGACATGAGGGAGTCTGCCTGCTGCCCCAACCTTGAAATACCCTCCATTCATTCTCTCCATTTGGGTTTCTACCTTCTTCCTGACAGGAGCAGGACACAAGGACCTCCTGAGCCTGTGTACTTACCTTTGGATGCTCCCATTTTTGTTTCAAGGAAGGCAAAGCCTGTTCTGCCTCCCTGATGCTCCTTAACCTTTCAATTTCCTCTCGTAGCTCTGCCACCAGGAAGAACAGGTCATCCACCTGTTCACAGTGCACTCAGCAGTTCTCATAGTCGCCATACATTTCTAGAGAGAGCGCCTGGCACTCCTTGCAGCCTGTGACCTGAACAGCTGCATCTTTCTGTGGTTCCTCCATCTGGGTTCCCACATCCTTTCCAGTGGGCATTGGGATCCAGACCCTCTGCCAGGCAAAGACCATAGCTAGGCTATTACCATCCTGTGCTGGGTCGCTTCCCTCCGGGGACTCTTTTAAGAAGGGTGAGGGTGTGGTCACCCGTGACGCCGCCCACCCTGAGTCAGACCTGCCGTGCGTCAGCAGCACTCCCTCGCTGCTCCGGGAGGGAGGGGCTGGGGCACCCTCTCTCCCTGCGCTTTTGCCTTCGCGGATTTAGTGGCTTTAGCCACGGTTTTGCTGCTTCAGAGAAGGTCCCCCGGAGCGATCCTCTGCTCCAGAGCCCTTCGCCTCAGTGGCTTTGCTGACATCAACAGGTGCCAATTGCTACCAAAACAGTGCATCGACGACAGTATTGTATTGTACCACCCAAGATTCCGTGAGTCTCATCCATAAGCTGATCTGTCAGCTGGAGAGCCAAGACACTCTCACCCTTTAACAGTCCTATATGACCAGTGCAAAAGCCTACTGCAGAATGGAGATTGACTGTAGACTATCGTGGCCTGAATGAAGTTACGCCAGCACTGACTGCTGCCGTGCCGGACATGATAGACTTGCAGATAGACTTAGTTTGGAAAATCCCTTGGGAAGAAGCCCTCAAAATAAAAAAAGAAAGAAACCACAAGGCAGGACACCTCAACCTCCCATACTGATTGGATGAGGGAAGTTCTAATCCACTGATGTACCAAAAAAGGAGCCCTCAGGGAAGAAGACAGCCTGGTTGAGCAGACAGCTTTTAGATGAACTTAGAAATAAAGGAAGAGTGTATCAACTTTGGAAAAAGGGGCAGGTGAAGCAGGAAGTGTTTAAGGAAGTTGTAAGATCATGTAGAAAGAGAATTAGAGATGCGAAAGCTCAGTTAGAACTTGATCTACTTATCTCTGTTAAGGATAATAAAAATGCTTCTATAAATATATTGATAACAAAAGGAGGGTCAGGGAGAATCTCCA
>NW_010189168.1:21343-25351 GCF_000695765.1 Mesitornis unicolor | reverse complement strand
CGACGTCCCCTGGCGTCCCCATCCCCTGCTGGACCCTCTCAGCCGGGTGGGCCCTGTGGGGACGCCGCCCCCTTCCCGCCCTTCGGTACCTCAGGGGCAGACCCCGGCAAACCCTTCCTCCCAGCTTCATTTTACGGCTTTAATTTCGCTTTAATTTTAATTATCCAGCGCTTCCCACGTTTCCTCTCAGCATAACCCGTCAGGTTGCGGTGTCGTTTAAAACCCCTCAAGCCCAAATATCGCACGTTGGCCTGGATTTGTGCTTGTATTTCTGTTAACCTGTGAGGAAATCGTGCATATTCTGTTGTTAGAGAGACGGTTTGCTGTTGGTTTTGATGAGGAAAATGGTTTTATTCTTGGTTTTGATGAGGAAAGCCATTTATTCTCAGTTTTGATGAGGAAAATGGTTTATTCTGCTTTTCCCCCCTTTGGCAGCATTTAAAAGGTTTTATTGTTTTTCTTATGGAGAGGGAGCTTTAAAAATAAAAAGAAATAAAATGGAAGATTGAACAAGGGAGGGATTGGGACACAGGATGTTATTCTTTAATGCTATTCTTTAAACAGTCACAGAATTTCAAGCCTTTGCTCCACCGGTGGATTTCCAAAACACCATCAGCGAGTTGCATGGATGAGAAATAAGGGAACTGCCTCACGCCACGGCATTTCTTCCTCTTCCACCTCCTGCTGTCGCCTCCACATTGCTTCCTGCAAAGCAGGAGGAGGGGGTTACCCCAGCATGGCTGATCCCATGCGGTGGTCATCCCAGAGTGAATTTCACTGGGTTCCCCTCAGATTTGGATTTAGCATCCCAAGTGTCTACTTCAGCAGACCCATGGTTTTCTGGGGGGTTTATTCCTTTCTGAGACCACACCTCCAGCCACAGCAAACGAGCATTGCCCAAAAGCAGTGCAGCAGCATTTAAATCGGTTCCCCGAGCCGTCTTCCTGCCCACTAAGGTTAAAAAATAACATTGAAAGGGAGACAGCTCCTGTGTGCTGCCACAGTGAGCCCAAACACAAGGAAAGCTCCAGGATCTGCTCACGCATCAGGTGATTATTTTTTCCACCGCAGACAGTGAGTTATAATTTCCTGATGCTTTAAAAAACGTGCTCTCTCCATACTCAGCTCCTCCCTCCTTGCCGAGCCCTGCGCCCCTTTTCTGTTCGAGCTCTGCCTATTTTTTCCTCGCAACCCACTCATTTTTTTTGTTCTTGTGAGCAGCTGCATTCGTGCTTCCTGCCACAATGCCCCTGGTGTGTTTCTACTTCCCTTAATCGCATCTGCTCAACTCCTCCTCTTTCTACTTTGAACTTATAAGAAACTTCTATCAGGTAATAGATAATAACCCCCCCTAATGAAAGGGAGTTGGACTGAATGATCTTTCAAGGTCCCTTCCAACTCCTAATATTCTGTGATTAATCCATAGTGGAGACATCTTTTTTCCTTCCTTAATTTCCTCCATGGCCTAGAAATGAGCACATCTCTTATGTTCTCTGTATTGACCAGCTTGGGCCAACCAGTTATGTCCACCTGCAGGAATAATTGCTATATTCACCCCGTTTTTTTAATGTTGTACCAAAAAAGTCTGGGCACTGGCTGTGCGTGATCTCATCAAAAGTGAGATGAGGAGGGGTAAATCACATGAAAATTCGACTGGAATTGAAAACCAGAATTGAAAACTGCAATTTAACTAAGAAATAACCACAGAAACATACTTCTGTTTCTAGATACTTGAGTTTAATTTAATATACTTGACTTGAAAGATGGTGCCACAGCATAGGTGCTGCACTTTGCCTATGGTTTGACTATTAATGTGCTTTAAGACAACATTGAGTCGCAGACTGGAGCTGCCTTTTGGGGGAATATTTAAAAGGCAGAATTTGGCCTTTGCCCCAACCTCCTACGAGCAAGTACGGAAAGAAAAGCAGGAGTTGGAATTTAAGGAGACCGCTGTGGCTGTTCAGTGTTGTGGAGAACAGGACAGACGAGATGCTGCTCCGAGCAGCTTCTTACTGGGAGGGTTTAGTAGAGAAAAAGGAGTTGGATTCTTCCTGTGGGTGCACAATGAGAGGACAGGAGGCATTGGGGACAGGAAGGAGGGTGGGAAACCTTGGTTAGATGTCAAGGAATTTCTTCTTCAGGGGGGGTTTAGATTGGATACTGGGAAAAATTTCTTTACTGAAAGAGGGGTGAAGCACTGGAAGGGGCTGCCCAGGGAGTCCCCATCCCTGGAGGGCGTCAAGAAATGCGTGGATGGGGCACTTGTGGACATGGTTTGGTGGGCATGGTGGGGTTGGGTTGACGGTTGGACTTGATGATCTTAGAGGTCTCTTCCAGCCTTAATGATTCAGTGATTCTGTGATATGATGGCAATCAAACACTGGAACAAGGGAGGCTGTGGGATCTCTGTCATTGGAGGTGCTCTAAACTCAACTGGGTGAGGCTTTGAGTCCTGCTTTGAGCTTGAGACCTCTTCCAACCTGAATTCTTCCGAGATCGTGTGATACTGTGCATGTTATCTTCACTGGTGTGACCCTCTCGTTTCTCACAACCCAGGGGAACAACGATGACGATGCCATCAGCAGGGGACAGCAACTGCTATTACATCCTGACAGAAGACTGCGCCTATGGCAGCAAGTATTTCCAAGCTGGGAACATGTGTTTCTGCAGCGAGAGGAGTTACCTGCGCAACTTCTCTGAAGACAGGCCCCCTGCTTGCTTCTTGAAAGTCGTCATGCTGGACGACAGCTCCACCGTCACCATAAACATCGAAATCCTGCAGCCTGTGAGTGAAGAGACGGCCGTCTTCCTCCTGGCTGTCAGCAGCCACAACGAACGCTTGAACTATTTCCTGGAGAGGTTCAGCCTCGAAGCAGCTCTGCGGGCTGTGCCAGGCCAAAAAGTGATGGCGGAGGTGGACAGGCAGTATTTTCCTGGTGTCATCCGCTACATCGGGAGCATTTACAAAAACACTTCTGCCGTGCTGTCTCCGTTCTTCTTCGGGGTGGAGTTACAGGTAAAGTGGCCCAAAAAGTAAGTTGCTTATTTTTCCCCTTAATGTCTGTGTGTGTAATGTGCTTTTCTGGCCTGTTTTCAGGGTGAGGGTGAAAACAGAGGGCGCAACGATGGCTCTTATCACGGCACTGAGTACTTCAAGTGTAAACGGAACTGCGGGGTCTTCCTGCCCTTTAGCAGAGTCCAGTTCATTCCCATGCCGGATGACGACTACGCCAAACAGAAGCCAAAATCGGACATGGAGGAGGTGGTTCCTGTCAAAGTGGGAGATGCAGTCAGCTTCTACGTGGACGAGGTCCTCACAAAAGGAATAGCGATGGCAGTTTACAGGGAGGGAACCCAATGGTTCGTTAAAGTTTGTCCGGTAAGAGCAGCCTTGCAGTCTTTTTTTAGGTTCTGGGGGGGTGATTTTTTAAAAGCTGTGTTATGTTAACAAGAAGTGGGAGGAGTAATGTGTCCAGTTCTAGGGCCCCCAGCACAAAAAGGACATGGAGCTGTTGGAGCAGGTCCAGAGGAGGTCACATCGATGCTCAGGGGCTGGAGCACCTCTGCTATGGAGACAGGCTGAGAGAGTTGGGGCTGTTCAGCCTGGAGAAGAGGAGGCTTTAGGGGGACATTAGAGCAGCCTTCCAGTTCCTGAAGGGGCTACAGGGAAGCTGGGCATGGAGCCATAGAACGAAGGGGCTTTAAACTGAAAGAGGGTAGATTTAGACTGGACATTAGGAAGAAATTCTTGACTGTGAGGGTGGTGAGACACTGGCACAGGTTGCCCAGGGAAGCTGTGGGTGCCCCCTCCCTGGCAGTGCCCAAGGCCAGGTTGGACGGGGCTTTGAGCAGCCTGGGCTGGTGAAGGTGTCCCTGCCCATGGCAGGGGTCAGACCAGGTGATCTTTAAGGTCCTTTCCAACCCAAACCAATCTAGGATTGTGTGAATGTCCAAAAGGGACACAAGGCCACGTACAAACTTTCTAGGCCTGCTTGAAAAATTGGTTTG
>NW_010189168.1:0-21312 GCF_000695765.1 Mesitornis unicolor | reverse complement strand
AGGAATGCCCTATATCTGGTAAAGCATTTAGTTCATAGATTGTTCTCTCCTTTCAGGAAGAAGAAGGAACGACTGACATTTTCCGGGACATCCCTATGGACTCCGTTGTGAAGGAAAGCTTGCAAAGTAGGTTATTACCAGATGTATCTGCCCTGTGTACATTCCTAGGGATTTAGTGTTTATTTTGGAAAGGTGCGGATGCCGACAGCGATGGTGTGAGTCGTTGGACAAGACAAGAAATTAGTGGGATTTCTCTGTCACCAGGAAAAGACACCAGGGCCAGCCTGAGGGGAGCCATTGTTAGACTCTTCACTGAGTTGATTCATCTCGCTAAAGGCAGAAAAATAATTTGGAAATCCAACCTCTCCTGCCTTTTCCGTGGTCAGGAACGGCTCTGGGAAAGGCTGGATTAGCTCCAGGGCCAGCGAGATGTTGGAGTCCCCTCTCAACCTGTTAGACCAGCTTGGCTGCATCACTGGGAATTACACCTTGTGCCACTGGTGTTCAGCTTCATGCTTGTATGTGCGGCCTATAATTTCAAAACAGACCTGGTTTTAGAAGAGATCCAAAGGTATCTGTCATTAGGTGTTGATTTCCTACCCCACTTGACCTTTTGTGTTGCCCACTAGGTTTATTTTCACCGTTTGAGTCCGACATGGTCTTGGGACAAGACCAAAAGAAAAGAGAGAGAAATGAGAGCAGTGGCGAGTGTGAAGGTGGGAATTCATCCCTGGAGGTGAACTCCATGGTCCAGATCACCTTGGACAAGGGAAATCAGGTTTCAGGAATCATCCGCTGGTTGGGCTACCTGCCCCAAATTACGCACAAGATGGCAGGAGTTGAACTGGTAAGGAGCAAAATATTTCCTGCTGTGAGATTGTGTATCAGAACGGGCAGGTCTTGGTTGTTGGGCCTCTGATGTGTCAAAGTGTGAACTGTGAGGGCAAACACACAATTTTATCCTCCCTTTAAGCTGGGGAGCTCAGCCTGCAGCATGATTTTGAGGGGTGGTTTGCTCTCTGCTAGAGCAATGTTATTGCAACGTGGGCTGGAAAAATCATGAATCCTACAAGCAGCATCAATAGGTTCAAAGCATAGCTGAAAATATTCAGCAAAACAGGATCAAACTTGTACCCAGCACTTAAGGTATTAAATGGCTGTGTGGGAGATCACAGAATCATTAAGGTTGGAAGAGACTTTTAAGATCATTGAGTCCAACCATCAACCCAACACCGCCATGGCCACTAAACCATGTCCTGAAGTGCCTCATTCATGGAAATCCTGCTCTCATGTTATTCCTCAATGCTTTTTTCCCAGGATGAAGAGAAGGGGGTCACTGCTGGCGAATGGCTGGGCAAATACTACTTCCACTGCGCCCCGAAGCGCGGCCTCTTCGTGAAGCTGCAGTCCTGCCAGCCCGATGTCCGCTTCCAGTGTTTGCGCAACAGTGAGCTCAGCCTCGTGGATTATGGTAAATTCTGAGGGGAGAGAGCAGACAGCGCCGTGCTGGGATGCTGCAGAGAAGCCTCATGCATAGCGCCCTTAATCAGTGGTTTAACATTCATAATTTTCTTTGAGCATTCAAAAAGATATCAGTTTAAAGGATGCTGAGGTTGCCATGGTGGTATTTATAGGGAATGCTGCACAAATATGAGAGATAGTAAGTAATTAATTAAAGTAATTAATGACAGGGTGTCTTGGTTTACCCCAGCGGGCAGCTAAACACCACTGAGCCATTCGCTCACTCCCTGCCCTCCATGGTGGGGTGGGGGAGAAAATTGGAGGAGAAAGTTTGGAACACTCGTGGGTTGAGATGAAAACAGTTTAACGATTGAAATAAGCTAAACTAAAATATAATAATAATAATCATAACAATAACAATAATAGTAATAATAATAGGAACAACAATAATTAATCACAGAATCACAGAATCACAGAACGTTAGGGATTGGAAGGGACCTCAAAAGCTCATCCAGTCCAATCCCCCTGCCGGAGCAGGAACACCCAGATGAGGTTACACAGGAAGGCGTCCAGGCGGGTTTTGAATGTCTCCAGAGAAGGAGACTCCACAACCTCTCTGGGCAGCCTGGTCCAGTGCTCTGTCACCCTCACTGAGAAGAAGTTTCTTCTCAAATTTAAGTGGAACCTCCTGTGTTCCAGTTTGTGTCCGTTACCCCTTGTCCTATCATTGTTTGTCACCGAGAAGAGCCTGGCTCCATCCTCGTGACACTCCCCCTTTAAATATTTATAAACATTAACACATAAGGTTATACTCTGCTCACACAGCTGTTGCTGGCTGTGCACTCCCAGCAGTGAATATTAGATAAGAAAAATAAACACTGAGAGCACAGCAGCTCCAGCAAAAGCAGGGATGTAGGAGGCTTTGGTAGCAGAACGACAGGTGAAACCCTCTGGGGGTGGAAACCATTGAGGAAAGAAAGGGTGTCCCCAGCAAACTCCCCAATTTATAGTGAGTGTCATGTTTATGGTATGGGATAATTCTGTTGGCCAGCTTGGTCAGCTGCCCTGAAAGCCCCTGGCTTTCGCTGCCCCCAGCTTCTGCACCTGGCTGTCACAAAACTGCTAAAGACCTTGTTCACTGCATACCAGTGCCAGCCAAAAACTAAACCAGAACATCTGATCAACTCTGTTTTCCATTAAATCAAGTTCTGTAATCTCAGAAAACGCAGCTCTCCTAAACAGAAAATTGATTCCTTTATTCTAACCTAGAGAAAGCACAGAGATAATATAGATGTGGGCATTGAATACAGGGCAAGGTGTTGTGAGTGGCTCTAAAAATGAGGCCTTGGTGGCATGGGTGTGTTGGAGAAGGAGTGGTGGGCAGGAAATGTTAGGGGGTAACAGAAGATAGAAGTCCAGAGCAAGAGTCTTTACCAGGCACTGTGAATGCTGCAAGCAAGGCAGGGCTTTTCTACCTGTGGTTTTCAGGGCAGAAGAAAAGCTCTTGTGTAACTGAAACTTGAATGTGGAGAAGTTTTTTGGCTATAGGGTCTGGCCTAGCTACCGTATCTTAAATGTTGTGCAAACGTAGACCAAGCACGTGGCTCTGGAAAATTGGAGAGGATAACTCAGGCCCACAGTGAAGATATCAGGTGATAACAGACTGAGAAATAAGAGAGAGCTTGGAGAAGGAGAGAGGATTCAATCAATTTTAATCATAGAATATCTTGAGTTGGAAGGGACCCATAAGGATCATCAAGTCCAACTCCCTCCTCCTCACCTAAAACTAAACCATATGACTAAGAGCATCGTCCAGAATGCTCTTTGAACTTTGACAGGCTTGGATGTAGTAGAGCTTGATGTGATGATCAGATGTTCACAAGAAGATGCAGAGCAGGTCAGTATTTTCATTTGAACAGGAAGAAATTCCTCCAGAGCAGAGAAGACAGTGTGAACCAGCCATTTAGAAACTGTAAATGGGGAAACAGGATTCCTGTAGGGACTGCCCAAAAACTGGGAGTAGGGACAAGGAGGAGCGTCTTAAGGACGTGCTGAAGAGAGGGGATTGAATTACAAGGGAACAATGCTAAAAAAACCAGAAGACCAGACTGAGAAAGCCACCTTTGAGGCTGAAGGAGACCACAGGCCAGTGGGATGAGGCTGTTAAAGCACAGTTTGTCCCATTGCTGCTGAGGTTGCAGCTCTTTCAGCAGAGGTGGGAAGCTAAAGGGAGTTGCTCCTATTGCTTATTTTGCAGGAGACCAAGAAGTCCTTCCTCAGGCTCCAGACAGTTTTCCTCCCCTCAGGAGCGAGGCAGCGGTGCACGTTTTGCGAGGGCGGATGAAGGGGATCCAAGGCCACTGTAATTCCTGCTATATGGACGCAGCTCTCTTCAGGTAAGGACCTGCTTGGCTGGTGTTGTTTCATTAAATGGATCCTTTTTTTTTTTAAATTGGGCATAGTCCTAAACCTGCAGCGCTTCCCTGCACTTCCAAAGTGGCTGGAAGTACCACACAGAATCACAGAATCATTAAGGTTGGAAGAGACCTCTAAGATCATCAAGTCCAACTGTCAACCCAACCCCACCATGCTCTATAAACCACATCCCCAAGTGCCACATCCATGTGCTTCTTGAACAGCTCCAGGGATGGTGACTCCACCACTGCCCTGTGCAGCCCTTTCCAGTGCTTGACCACTCTTTCAGTAAAGACATTTTTCCTAATACCCAACCTAAACCTCCCCTGGTGCAACTTGAAGCCATTTGCTCTTTTTCTTTCATTTGTTACTTGGAAGAAGAGAACACCCACCTCTCTACAACCTGCTTTAAGGCAGTTGTAGACAGCAATAAGGTTTCCCCTCAGTCTCCTCTTCTCCAAACTAAACACCCCCAGCTCCCTCAGCCGCTCCTCGTAAGGCTTTTTCTCCAGACTCTTTTAATCTCTGTCTAGAGCAGAACATAACTGTGTGGAGATACAGCCTCAATTCTTGCTGCTTTTTTGATCTCCTTCCTAGTCTGGGAAGTTCTCAGGCCCTGAAAAACCACTTGTGAGTACCTAAGGTACCCGTGTGTCTGTCATGCAGGGTGGTGAGAGATCGTAGTTCTCTGGACTTGGACTGTGCCGACTCTGTCACTGGAGGTAAAGGCTGGAAACATGTCAAAGAATCCACCCAGGAGGTCCCAGCTTCACTGTGCAGCACTGTTTGAGGAGAAAAAGACTCAGTGGTGCCCCCTCATGAGCAGTTTTGGCTGCAAAGTGTGAGATTTCTTTCTCTCTGAGCTGTTTCCTCGCTTACTACCAGTGTTTGTTAAAGCAGGTGTGGTTTATCTCACTGCCGAGACGCGCTGTCACTCACCTGTCTGTGATTGCATGCATGCATTGTTGGGAATAAAAGCCACCAACTGTCACCAGGCACAATGGTTTGGTTCTACCCCCTGCTGCAAACCCACCCGACTTATACAGCACCCTCTTTTCACAGCATTTTCTCCTGTACGTCCGTGCTGGACTCCATGCTCTTCAAGCCCTTCCCGCTGTGTGACAGGAATGTCCAGAGCATTCTGCGGGATGAGATCGTTAATCCCCTGCGAAAGTGAGTACAGTGTGTGGGCATCCTGGAAATCCTCCATCTGCCTTCATGCCTTCTCTGCTGCCCTGCCAGATCACAGAATCATTTAGGTTGGAAATGACCTTTAAGATCATCAAGTCCAACCCTCAACCCAGCACCACTGTGGCCACTAAACCATGTCCCCGAGTGCCACATCCACACATTTTTGACCCCCCCCAGGGATGGTGACCCCCCCACTGCCCTGGGCAGCCCCTTCCAGTGCTTGATAACCCTTTCAGGAATAAATCTCCCCTCATATCCAATCTAACTCTCCCCTGGCACAACTTGAAGCTATTTCCTCTCATCCCATCACTTGTTCCTGGGGAGAAGAGACCGACCCCCACCTCGCTACCCCCTCCTTTCAGGAGCTGTAGAGGGTGATAAGGTCTCCCCTCAGCCTCCTCCAGGCTGAACCCCCCCAGCTCCCTCAGCCGCTCCCCATCATTCGTGTGCTCCAGACCCCTCCCCAGCTTTGTTGCTCTTCTCTGGACATGCTCCAGTGCCCAGATGGTAGCTGTCACTGAGGGAAAGTGTTACCTGGAGCGTTTCTCATGCCAGCCACATCCAAAGGTCTTCATGTTCGGTTCCCCTTCCAGTTGTTCCTATCCCTGGGTTGTAAGGCTGTCACAACTCCTACTGCATGTGCATGAATTTCTCCTAAGACTCTACATAAGACATTAAGCATCCTCGTTGAGGACCAGTGCCCTGGCACAGGCTAAGAGAAATACAACCCTGAGGCATTCTGTGATCCTGAGATTTGATTGAGAAGGACTTGAAGGATGAAAAATAGAACGTTAGCCAGCAATGTGTGCTTGCAGCTCAGAAAGCCAACCGTATCCTGGGCTGCATCCCCAGCAGCATGGCCAGCAGGGCGAGGTGGGGATTTTGCCCCTTTGCTCCGCTCTGGTGAGACCCCTCTGAGCACTGTGCCCATCTGGGGTCCCCAGTGCAAGACAGAGATGGACTTTTTGGAGCAGGTCCAGCGGAGAGCCAGGAAAATGGTCCGAGAGCTGGAACAGCTCTGCTATGGAGAAAGGCTGAGAGAGTTGGAGTTGTTCAGCCTGGAGAAGAGAAGGCTCTGGGGAGACTTTCTTGCAGCCTTTCAATACTTAAAGGGGGCTCATAGGAAAGATATGGACAGACTTTTTAGTAGGGCTTGTTGCAACAGGACAAGGGGTGATGGTTGTAAACTAAAAGAGGGGAGATTCAGACTAGATAGAAGGAGAACATTTTCACTGTGAAGGTGGTGAGACACCAGCACAGATTGCCCAGAGAGGTGGTAGATGCCCTATCCCTTGAAACACTCAAGGCCAGGTTAGATGGGGCTTTGAGAAACCTGATCCAGTAGAAGATGTCCCTGCCCATTGCAAGGGGGTTGAACTAAATGATCTTTAAGGTCTCTTCCAACCTAAACCATTCTATGATTTCAATACACTGGAGGGATCATCTGCATTTGCTTCTTGTTCCTAGGACTGGTTTCGTCAGGGCTGGGAGTGTGATGCACCTCAGGGAGCAGCTGACTGAGAAGGGCCAGTGTTCAAGCTTTACCAACGCTGAGAAAGGTACGCTGCTCGCTGGAGCCTTTCCTGAGCTGTTTCCCTCATCCAGGCACCAGGCTGACAACTTAATTGTGTGCTTCGTCCAGGCACGTGCGTTAATGTGCCTGCTGCACTCCTCATTTATGTAAAAGTGCACGTGTAAAATACTTTCAGCTTTTAAAACTCGATGAGCTTGCCAGCTGAAATTCATCCTGATGGAAAGACAGGAATTGCTGGGGCTCTGCCTGGTGGCCAGGAAGTGAGAGGAAGGTCTGTGTGAACAGAATTTAAACAAGGGGAATTTCCATGACCTTTATACTTTAAATCATGCCCTGATAAGTCCATCCCTGATGTCTCTGCTAGAATCCAGCCCGATTTATCATTTTGCCAAGATCAACATTGCCTTTGAGTTCTCATAATTATTTGTGGTTCCTCAAAGACTATGGTCTGGGTAAAATAAGACAGAAAACACCTTCAGCTGAAGCCCACCTCTCTCTGGTTGCAATCACCACATTCCCATTGGTGCCCAGTGTAGTTTACAACAAGGAAACGGGCTGTGCCAATGCCAAACGTCCCTGCAACATCCTATGAGTACCTGGATAGTAAACAAGGGGCATTGCTTCTTCCAGAAACAGAAGGTGCCTTGTCAGCAAACAGCACTTGTGTTTCATTCTATTTCATATTTATTTTAGCCAGGGATCATTTAACTCTTTGGTTTCTTGAATTTCCATAGCTGTGCCTGATTTAACTTTTGAGTTTATACTTTTGGTGTTAGCAGTCACTGTCCATTAAAATCTCTGAGATAGTGTTGCTGTGATGGCCCAGTTTGGGGTTTTTTTGGCTTTTTCCATGCTCACCCTAGGATTTATGCATTAACCAAGTACTCTCCATTTCTAGCATCTTACCTAGGGTAAAATAGGAGATTCCAGCTTCACGAAATGCTGGTTCATGTTTATCTGCCAGGTTTTGCCTTCTGGATGCAGTGGGGCAAGGCAGGGTTCCTGCTGTGGTGTGACCCATGCTTTTCTCTCATCTTTCAGATCCTGAGGAGTTCCTCAACCTCATAATGCATCAGATCCTGGGAATAGAGCCGCTCCTGAAACTGCAGTAAGTTTCTGTATCCAAGCAATATAATTTACCCAGGCCAAACTCGTTAATTACCCACCTCACGATGACCGGGTGTTGCTTGAATCTTTCCATCCAGGCTTTGGAGGCACAGCTCAGCGAGTTGTGTGCAGCTCCTCTCTGTTGTCCGTGGGATCTCGCTTGTGTCCAAAGTGACGCATCCAGGAAAAGACGCTCCCTGGAGATGCCACCTTCAAGAAAATGATGATTAAAAACCTTGTCTCATCCTTAGGGAGAGCCAGCAGCGCTTTGAGAAATGTAGTGCCCAACTTCAGCGCACAGCCAGCGCTATCTGACAGCCTTTGGCTGCGTTTTGGGATGTGTCCAGGCTGTCGAGTTGGCTCAGGTCCTGCAGCCTCTCCACCAGGCAGTCCATGGATGCAGTCCCAGTTTTTCAGGGCTCTACAAAGAGGATGAGAGGCTGAAGGAAGCCAAAAATAACTGTGCTGTTCAGGAGCACAGAAGGGGATTGTTGGGTTTCTGTGCGCCTTTGTCGAGACGTCAGTCAAGCCGTAGATCGTGGAGTGCTCGGAAAAGCTGAGCTCAAAGACGCCTCTGTGCTGCAGCTCCCCTGCAAAGGGTCATCTGAAGGAAATCCTTTCTCTGCTGGGGCTGTGGGAGATCTTCTGCACACAACTCACCTTTTGAATGCACCCAGTTCTGCTCTGCGGCTTTTTGATTATAAAGAGGTCTTTCATCTGAGAAGGAGCTTGCTTGATTATGCCACAGTGCAGTTGATTTAAAAAATACTGAAGTGTCTTTCAATATTTACATTGACCAAGGGAAATCGAGTTTTGCTGATAGGAGCAGGATGTGATGCTGTGGAGGGATAATCAGACCCAAGGTGGTACTTGTATCCTCTTCTCATGGCGTGTATTTAGTATTTCTGGGTGGAAAAAAGTGCTTCATGTCAGTGTTGCACCAAGCCCTTGGTCCTTTGGGACCAAAAGCTCTTGCAGGACAAAACCAGGATGTCCTCTGGGAGCTCAGATGTTTGTGGCACTACCTAAACGAGCTCCGTGACCACTCCTTGCAGGTCAGGAGGCCAGAAGGAGCAGGACTGTTACTGCTACCAGATATTTATGGACAAACAGGAGGACCTGGTGGTTCCTGACGTGCAGCAGTTAGTGGAACACTCCTTCCTGTCCTCCGATCTGAAGCTAGTGGAGGTGAGCCCAGCAACCTTCTGCCTACACTGCTCTCTGCTGCCTCTTTCTTGCTTCCTCCAACATACCAGTGCCTGCCAGTGGGTCCAGGATGTCTCATATCCAACACTGCAAATCAATGAGATACAGCCATGAGACAGAGTTTTTGCAGAATCTGAGCCCTGGGTAGAGGGCTACGCTTTCCCTGTTGCCATTTTCCAAATAACCAGAGCAGAAAGTCTTTACTCACAGCAGCAATTTGGAGAGAAGAGTCTCTGGGGCTTGTCTTTTCTGGCAGGGTGACTCGTTTGCTTTTCTTTTCCCAGATCCCTTCTTGCTTCATCATCCAAATGCCGCGTTTTGGGAAGGAATATAAAATGTTCAGCAAAATCATTCCTTCCTTGGAGCTGGACATCACAGATCTGCTGCTTGATAGTAAGTTGTTGGGCGAGGGTAAAGCCACCGGCTGGAATTTCAAGCAACCTGGTGACAGATCTCACCTTTTTGGGTTGTAAACAGATGTGAGGTGGGATCGTGGTGTGATTCTTCTTCCCTGAACACCAGTTTTGGCAGGACACATGGAATTTCGGGTGAGACCTGGAGAGGACACATCCTCTCACCCCTGTTGCCCCTGCAGGTCCCAGAGAGTGCTGCCTGTGCGGCGACGTCGCCACCCTGGAGTGTTTGGAGTGCTTCAAGGACAAGGTGTTCGCAGCTACGGGCCTGAAGCAGTTCTGCAGTTCCTGCTCCAAACAGGTATTTGGTTTCTTTGGGTGCTTGTGAAATCTTCTGTGGTGGCTGACAGCAGATTGAACCCCCCAAAATACCCCAGGTTGGACACAGAGGGGCCCCTTTTTGAGCATCAGTCCCACCACCTGCATCAGCTGCATGAGTGGGGTTGAGTGCCACACATTATAGACAGAGTCTAAATAAGCACCTATCCTGCACAGACTGAGTGCTGGGCCCTTCACACTGCCTCACCAGGAGCATTCCTACAGCTTTCTGGCCTTTCTTTGGAGGATGAGAGACTCCCTTCTCAGTTTCTTGCTGCCTGTTGACACCACGTCATTCCCTGGCGTGCAGGGACCGTGGGGAATAAACTGGGGGTCTGACCCCTGCGTGCTCCTCTTTCTGGCAGGCCAGGTTGAGTTCTGCCCACTCAGCAGTGTCATCTGTCTGTCATCTCAGCACTGGTGAGGCTGTACCTCGAATCCTGTGTTCAGTTTTGGGCCCCTCACTATCCTAGAAGGACATTGAGGGGCTGGAGCGTGGCCAGAGAAGGGCAACAGAGCTGGTGAAGGATCTGGAGAACAAGAATTATGAGGAGTGGCTGAGGGAACTGGAGTTGTTTATGATGGAGAAAAAGAGACTGAGAGGAGACCTTATCACCCTCTACAGCTCCCTGAATGAAGAGGGTAGAAAGGCGAGTGCTGGTCTCTTTTCCCATCTAACCAGTGATAGGAAGAGAGGAAGTGGCTTCAAGTTGCGCCAGGGGTGGTTTAGGTTGGATATTAGAAAAGTTTCTTCACTGAAAGAGTGGTCAAGCACTGGAAGGGGCTGCCCAGGGCAGTGATGGAGTCACCATCCCTAGAGCTGTTCAAGAAGCATGTGGATGTGGCACTTGGGGACGTGGTTTAGTGGCCATGGTGGTGTTGGGTTGATGGTTGGACTTGGTGATCTTAGAGGTGTCTTCCAACCTTCATGATTTTGTGATTCTCTCCTCAGGTTCACTCCCACTACCGCCGCAAAACACACAAGCCCACCAGGCTGCACGTACCAGAAGAGTTTCACAGCCGGAGCCCTCAGGGCAGCCCGCAGGTCCCTCGTGAGAAGATGGAGCTCTTTGCAGTGCTCTGCATCGAGACAAGCCACTATGTCTCCTTTGTGAAATATGGCCCCGAGAACGAAGACTGGATGTTTTTCGACAGCATGGCTGACAGACACGGTGAGGATGCGGTGGTGGGCTCGGAGCTTTGATTGCAGCTGCTGGGCAGCTGTGAGAGTCTGCAAGGCTCATTGCATAGGCACTGGTCAGCCAGCTTTTTCCTCTGAAGCCTCCTACAGTATTTAGGCTGTCTCTGGACCCTGCTTCCAACAGTGGCCACTTAGGTAGACCCCAGAGAAGAGTATGACCAGGGCAAGCACATGTGAGGGAGTGGAGCATCTCCCTTATGAGGAGCGGCTGAGGGAGCTGGGGCTCTTGAGCTTGGAGCAGAGGAGACTGAGAGGTGCCCTCATTCATGGGGATCAATTTGGAAAGGGCGAGTGTCAGGAGGAAGGAGCCAGGCTCTGCTCTGGGATGTCCAATGCCTGGACAAGGGGCAATGGGGACAAGGGGCAATGGGAACAAGCTGGAGCATAGGAGGTTCAACTTGAACATAAGGAAAAACTTCTTTAGTGTGAGGGTGCCAGAGCATGGCCCAGGCTGCCCAGAGAGGTTGTGGAGTCTCCTTCTCTGCAGACATTCAAAACCCGCCTGGCCGTGTTCCTGTGTGACCTGGTCTGGGTGATCCTGCTCTGGCAGGGGTTGGACTGGATGAGCTTTCGAGGTCCCTTCCAACTCCTCATATTCTGTGATTCTGAGTTCCTCCAAGTGCTTTCATCCTCTGGGATGTTCAACCAAGGGGCTTCTTGAGCCAGCTCGGACTGGCTGCCGTGTGGGTGAGGACCCTTCTGTCCTTCCCCACTTTATTGTTGGCTTCCAGATCTCTCAGCTGAGGGACTATATAACTGCCAAGTGTGATGGTATCTGCTTGAGCTGTAGGTACTCATCCCCTGGGACATGGTTTGGATTCTTCTCCTCCTTTCTGGGTTTAGGTGGTGAAACGGGCTTCAACATTCCCACGGTGACACTGTGCCCTGAAGTCGCCAAATACCTGGACTTGCCGCTGGCTGTGCTGGCCCTGGAGCAACCTCGGGACATGGATGGAGTGGCCAAGCGCCTGTTCTGTGATGCCTACATGTACATGTACCAGAGCAAGAAGATGGCGCTGTACAAATGACACTGCCATGGGCTGGTGCTTGTGAGGCGTTGGAAACACGAGCTTGGGTCAACCCTGCAGCTCCTCATCAGTGAAAACAGCTGGAGTTTGGGTGCACCGAGCTTGCACTTCTGCCTCTTCTTACCTCTTCCAGGGTCTGGTATCAAGCTGTCCACATTGGCCTGTCTGGGTTTGTTAAATCCCATACCTGGCCTTATCCAGCGATAGCTTCCTGCAGACCTGGGCTCTTGAATTATTTACACTGAAATTCATTCTCATTTCCTACCTTTCCAGCCTCCTTCCTCCCCAGGCCCTCTGCAGCAATGTCCTACCTCAGAGTCCTCCCCAGCATCTTTTTCTTCTCCCTATCAGCCCTTCCCTCCAAAGCTTGAGGACCAGCATCTAATCCAGACACAAGCAGTTATTGGAGCGCAAGGAAACCACAGCCTCGCCCTGCATTAAGACGTCCTCACGTGGACTCCTGGGGTGAGAAAACCAGGAGGTGTGAGCTGCACCGCTGTGGTTAAGTGATGCATCAGGACAAGGGGTTTTTATGAGGTCCAGGATGTGACCCCCAGACCCAAAGCTGGGTCCCAGAATTGTCTGTGCTTCCCTCATCCAGCACAAATACTCTGGCACTTTTACCCGCCACCCCTTATTTTCAATTCATTGGATATCTTGAACTGCAAATACACTTTAAAAATAGGTATTTTTTCTAAGAACAAAACTGGAAGAAAGATGGAGCAGGGGAACAGCACATGAACTCATTATGCTGTCCTCTTTTTTGCAAAGTCTGCAGTATTGCTATGTGATCAGGTGTTTTAACCCCACTTTAAGCACTTGCTGTCCCATCATTGCATCCATTTCTGCCATCTGTGCTGCAGACCAGTAACAGAATTCCAAGGGCAAAACAAAAAGGAAAAAAAAAATGAGCACTTTTGGATCATCCTGGTCTGTATCAGCAAAGCAAAGTGAACAGGACCAGGGCAGTGATTGTACCCCTGTACTAGGCACTGGTGAGGCTGCCCCTGCAATCCTGGGCTCAGTTTTGGGCCCCAAAAAGGCCATAGAGGGGCTGGAGCGTGGTCAGAGAAGGGCAACAAAGCTGGGGAGGGGTCTGGAGCATCTGAATGATGGGGAGCGGCTGAGGGAGCTGGGGGGTTCAAGTGGAGAAGAGGAGGTGAGGGGAGCCCTTATCCCCTCTGCAGCTCCTGAAAGGAGGAGGTAGCAAGGGGGGGGTCAGTCTCTGCTTCCCAGGAACAAGTGATGGCATGAGAGGAAATGGCCTCAAGCTGTGCCAGGGGAAGGTTAGGTTGGATCTAAGGGGAAAATTCTTTATGGAAAGGGTTATCAGGGACTGGAAGGGGCTGCCCAGGGCAGTGGTGGAGTCCCCATCCCTGGAGGGGTTCAGGAAAATGTGTGGATGTGGCACTTGGGGACGTGGTTTAGTGGCCATGGTGGGGGCAGGTTAACAGTTGGACTTGATGATCTTAAAGGTCTTTTCCAACCTTAATGACTTCTGTGATTTCCTGCTGTGACTGCAGTAAGGATTAGGCTCTCAGGGTGGAAACTGGTATTCCTCAAGTTAAATCATTGAAATCTGCAAACTGGGGCTTCTCTGCCATTAAGCAGACGCTGTCATGGCAGCGGGAAGCTGTTACAGTACTCAGTGCTGTAAATTGGGTTACCCAGCTGCCAGATTGCACCAACAGGACACCAAAAACCTTGAGGGATGCATCCAGGAGCCCCAGATCTGCAGCTGTCACCTCCTTCCTGCTCTTCTTATATTTTTAACTCTTTAACACAGGGTGATGTAATTGCAAGGTGCAGCCTGTAGCTTTCTATCATCGGTCTTGTTGGCCTGGGCCACACAATTCATGTGGTTTAGGGTCTTTTTTTTGCTGACAGCAGGGTTGTGATGCTAAGTGGGACCTCAACAGCTTGCCTGCAGGTCAAGGGAGGGGATCCTTCCCCTCTGCTCAGCGCTGATAAAGCCACAGCTGGAGAACTGGGCCCAGTTTTGAGCTTCTCAGTAGAAGAGAGATGAAAAAAGAGTCCAACGAAGGGCCATGAAGATGATGAAGGGACTGGAGCATCTCTTGTCTGAGGAGAACCAAAGAGCTGGGACTGTTCAGCCTGGAAATAAAAAGAAGCCTTGGGGGGCACTGAATCCACATCTGTAAGTACCTGCAGGGAAGGTGCAATGAGGACAGTGCCAGGATCTTCTCCGTGGTACCCAGTGACAGGACCAGAGGCCACGGGCTCAAACCAAAGTACGAGAGGTTCCCTTTGGGCATCAGGAAATGCTTCTTCACCGTGAAGGTGAACAAGCACTGGTGCAGGGTGCCCAGAGAGGTGGTGGAGATACTCAAAACGGTACCAAAGCATCAGCACACGTTTGGAGGTAGAAGATAGTGACAGATACAGCAACAGATCATCCCAACCATGAGTTTAGCCTGTTCCTGCCCGGGAACTGGTTCATGGACCTCTGGCTGTTCCCCTGTGGCCATGGAGAGGATGGAGGGGCTGAGGGATGCTGCTGTCTCGCTGTCTTTCTTCATCTCCTTCAAGTTGCTCTTCATTCCTTCTCTCTTAAGAACTCAGGACAATCTCTACTCAGGTATGCTGGGGTTTGGGCTCCTGTAACTGGTGCTTCTCTAAAAATGTACAGTTTAGTAGCAAATGCTTCTTGGTTTTCCTGGACATTTTTGTTTCCTTCTCTTAAAAAGCTACGTTGTGATACAGTGCCCAGAGCTGGAGCATTGCAACACCAAACTCCAGCTGGTTGGGAGGTTTGGTTTTTTTCCGAAACAAGAGACCATCAGGCCACGCTTCATTAAGCTCTTTTAATTATTTTTGTCCCCACCAATATGTGCTGCTCAGATCTGAACCACGGCTGCTCCTGGGAAGGGGTGCAAACACAGGCGTGGGGTTGGTGGTTGGGGATGTCCCTCTTGCCCTCCCTCGTTTTTTTCCCAGTTTCTGGGTCTCTACATTTTACAGCCTCGGGGGGGGGGGAAACCATTCACCATCTCCCTGTTACAGATTTGGGCAGGATTAAAGAAAATAATGTGTGACTCGGAGAAGATTCTGTCTGTGCAGGTTTTGGGGTTTTACAGAACGTTAGGGATTGGAAGGGACCTCAAAAGATCATCTAGTTTTCATTCCATGCAACAACTTTGCTTGACTGTTTTCATAGAGCCTCCAGTCATTGCCTGGGCATGAAACCCACCCCCCAGTGGAGCTACAACGGGGATTTCACTGGAATTAGGGTCGTAAGATGCCACAAAACAGGGCTGAGGCACCCACTGGGACCACCCCCAACACTCCCAGGCACCAGCACTTGCTATTTAGTCATAAACCATGAAGGGAAGTGAAGGACATTGAATTAAAAGTTGAAGCTGAAGGCGATGAGTGTTTTGAGGGACCAGTGCAGTCACACAGTGTGGCTGCAGCTGGTAAAGGCCTTTATTTTGGGTTTTTTTAGCTTAGGATGAAGTTAATTGCTGGGATTAGTGCCACGCTTCCTCTATGAACATCAGGTTAAAGAGCGCAGGCGTCAACCTGGGGCCAGCATCAACCTGGAGCCGGCCTCCACACCCCAGGGAATGGATACAACACGGAAGGACACAAAAAAAGTGGCCGCAGAGCCAAAGCCTAGAATAGAAAAAGCAAAGGACATCTGTCACAGATGTCCCACAGGATGTGGGTTGCGGGACAGCTTGGTCCTTCCCATGGTAGGACACCTTGTGCTCTCAAGACTTGGTCTCTAGTGCCACCAAGGAGCTTCAGCATGGGCTGCCACAGCAGAAGGCACAGGGCTGGCAGGGCCATTAAGGCAGGCAGCGCTGCCACAGCAGAAGGCACAGAGCTGGTAGGGCCACCGAGGAAGGCAGGGAAGGACCGTCACTTCCAGAGGACATGCCCAACCCATCCCTCTGTGCCCAGCTTTGCTAGCGGGACCTCAGAGAGCACTTCCAGGTCCTGCAGAGTCCATTAGCAGCGTCGTTAGAGCCATTAATTCCCAATTAGACACCTGGTCTTCAAACGAAGGTGGAAGACGGGCGCAGAGCGGGGGGTGTGAGCAGGGACCCCATCACTGGTTGGCCTCCTGCAGCTTGGTGAAGAGGTGGTGCAGCTTCTCCGTCACAGCCACCTGACACGGGAGCAAGGGGACAGTAAGTGTGTGCTCCCCAGGGGAGACTGCAGCCCCGTATCTGGAGCTCCGTGGTGGAGCCACATTGGCACCAGGACCAGGTGTGTACCGATGGGGACGGGAATGTGATGGACGTACCGGGTAGGGCTGGGGCTCACGGAGCCGGCGGTGAGCAGGGCTGAGCTGGCTGAGGGACGCCTGTGCGTGGCTCCTCACCTCCGGCAGGCTGGGCAGTGGCTCACACACCTGATGGAGATGCAATGACCACGTCCACGCAGGGAGTCAGACACCCACCCCCAACCCCCAGCAAGCCACCACCACCGTGTCCATGGTGGCACCCGAGTTGTTGGGGCAAGGAACATCTCAGATGCAAGGAAACACCGGGGCTTAACCCTCTGATCCTGACGTGACTGCCAAGACCACCACCCCTCTGGCTTGGGTCTTCACCCAAGGTGGGGGAGGACACCCCAGAGCCACCTCTGACCTGGCCATCTCTGAAGTAGGTGCGATGGAGGGGCTCCACAGTGGTGGGCATCACCTTGCTGCTCTCACCAAGCTGCCCCAGGACGTGGATCTCCAGCTCCTGCCCCGCAACGGGTGAAGGCTCCTCCTCCAGGGCCATGAGGTCCATGAAGGGGTGACCTGCAGGGGTGACAGTTTAGGGACCAGCGGGTGCAGAGGATATCAAGGACAGGGCTATGGAGCAAGGAGCAGGGGATGCAGGTCAATGGCAGCACCATGGCAAGGGTGTCCCAGCTCACCATCAGCGTCATAGAGCCGATAAATCGTCTTCGTCCCTGGGATCGTCATCTTCTCCTCATCTTCTGTGAGCTTCAGGCACGGGGAGCCATTGACTTCCACCAGCTGTAGGAGAAGGAGGTGATGGAGATGGGCACCTCATTTTTGTCACAAAGACCACGCCAAACTCTATAAGTGTGTCCCCGTGTGCTGGGGAGGCCACTGATGCAAACCAGCTGAATAAATCAAAAAACCCTCAAACCACCCCAAAGTTGGACATCCTGCCTGCAAACTTCTTGTTACAGTGATCTCGTGAACATTATTTCCAGGGAGGACACAGACAACGGAACTGAGCACAGCCTCAGCAAATCTGCAGATGACACCAGCCAAGGGGTGCAGTTGATTCCCTTGGGGGAAGGGACACCATCCAGAGGGACCTGGACAAGCTCAAGGAATGGGCTCACGTGAACTTCATGAGGTTCAAGAATAAGCAACGAGCACCTCTGCTGGGAGGAAAGGCTGAGAGAGTTGGGGTTGTTCAGCCTGGAAAAAAGAAGGCTCCAGGGAGACCTTCTTGTGGCCTTTCAATACTTAAAGGGGGCTGATAAAAAATATGGAGAGAGAATTCTTTTAGTAGGGCAAGGGGTAGTGGTTTTAAACTAGAAGAGGGTAGGTTTTGATGGGACATAAGGAAGACATTTGTTAAGATGAGGGTGATGAGGCACTGGCACAGGTTGCCCAGAGAAGTTGTGGATGCCCCATCCCTGGAAGTGCTCAAGGCCAGGTTGGACGTGGCTTTGAGCAGCCTGGGCTGGTGGGAGGTGTCCCTGCTCATGGCAGGGGTTGGACTGGGTGACCTTTAAAGGTCTTTTCCAACCCAAACCATCCCATGATTTGATGGAGCTGCACAGCCCCAGTCATACAAAGTCTGGGAGAAACCAGGGACCCCCACAAGCCAAAGCTGCTGCCACCCCTACCTTGTAAACACAGCCCAGCGACGGCTGCAGGGGACACGTCACCAGGTTCGTCCCGACGCCGATCATGTCAATCTCGCTCCCCTGTTGTGGCAGAGAAGACAACAGCCATCAACACCACAACCCTGCCACTGGTTTTTGAGCCCATGCCAAAAACAGAGCCACGGGGATCAGAGGATGCCCTGCCTGAAGGTGCCTGGTCCCCACCTGTCCCACCCAAAAGCCGTGGGGTTTTTTTAACCCAGTTTGGAAACTCTTCTCTGTTTTCACCCAAGGAGAAAAATCCCAGGTGCCTCACGTCCACCCCAAACCTCAACAGCACCAGTGAAAACGGACATGGGGGTGCTGGGCTGATGATCTTAGAGGTCTTCTCCAACCTTAATGGTTCTGTGACAGCCACGGTGATGTCCCAGCCCCCCTCACCTCCTGGCTGAACTCCTCCAGGCTCTGCTCGCTGATGTCGTTGCTGACGGCGATGGGGATGGTCTCAAACCAGGGCACCTGGAAGCTGGAGAGAGATAGACAGAGAAGTGAGCAAGGAAGGAGACACAGAGTTTTGGGGGGACCCCTGGCTGCTCTCACAGCACCCCCCTGAGCAGCGAGGCCTCCCGCTCCCATTGGGAGCCCAAGGTGGGGAAGTTGGGGACCGGTGGCAGCCAAAACAAGTTTGGTGAAGGACTCACTGAGCACCACAGGCTCGCAGCGCCCGGCGGATCTCCTTGGACTGCTGGGCCAGGTCCCCGCTGTCCAGGCGCACCCCGATGGCCCGGTAGCCCAACTGGTTCAGGGCCAGTGCCACGGCACAGAAATTTGGCAAACCGCTCCTGGTGTGGGTGAGGAGAGGAGTTGGTGTCCACTGCCTGGTGGGACATGGACCCAGAGCAGATCCAAGCCCTGCGGGCAGTAGCAGTGAAGCACGGAGATGCTCGAGGTGCCCCCAACAGGAGGAGGACATGGACATGTTAGAAGGGGACCAGAGGAGGCCATGAAGCTGATCAGGGGCTGGAGCAGCTCTGCTATGGAGGCAGCTGAAAGAGTTGGGGTGGTTCAGCCTGGAGAAGAAAAGGCTCCAGGGAGACCTTAGAGCAACCTGCCAGGATGTGAAGGGGACAGGAAAGCTGGGGAGGGACTTTTGACAAGGACATGGAGTGACAGAACAAGGAGTGAGGACTTTAAACTGGAAGAGGGGAGATTTAGACTGGATATTAGGATGAAATCCTTCCCTGTGAGGGTGGTGAGGCCCTGGCCCAGGTTGCCCAGAGAAGCTGTGGATGCCCCCTCCCTGGCAGTGCCCAAGGCCAGGTTGGACGGGGCTTGGAGCAGCCTGGGCTGGTGGAGGTGTCCCTGCCCATGGCAGGGGTTGGACTGGGGGAGCTTTAAGGTCCCTTCCCACCCAAACCATTCTGACTCCATCCCCTTGCTTTCAAGCAAGAAGGGACGCATCCATCCCCTCTACCACTGTGGCAAAGCTACCCTAGAAGACCCCTCCGTCCTCACCTCCTGACACAGTACGTGTCCAGCAGCCCCTGGAAGTCACACGGGAAGGTGACGGCGTAGGACACGAAGGCCGCCAGCTCGCCCCGGTTTGCCTTCTCAGGGGGGGTCTGCAGCACCTCGCACACCCGCCCCAGCCACGATTCGGCCAAGGCTGGGAGATCCACTGGTTCTCCTCCTGCCTGTGGTGGCAGCTCCTGCTCAGGGGGAAACATGGGCTTTGCAGACCCCGTGGTGTCCTCCACGGCAGCGGGAACGTGGCCAGAGCATCCCATCCCCATCCCCTGCCCGCGGTGACGCTCACCCGGGGCTGCACCTCCTCCAGCGAGGTGAAGGCCATGATGAAGGAGTGGGCGATGGTGCCCCGCACCGGGATGCCATAGAGCTTCCCCGCCAGGATGTTGCTGGTGCAGTCGAAGCCTGCGAGGAGGGACGGGGTGGGGACACACGGGTGACAACGTGGCCGCGGTGCCCCGTGGGGCAGCACTCACCCCCGATGTAGGAGTATTTGGAGGCCGAAAGGGCGCCGTCCGGTCCCTGAGCACGACGGAGCCCCATCTCCATCAGCTTCACATCCGGACCAGCAAGGAGGCGGAAGCGAGCGGCGTTGGTGGCCACCAAACTATGGGAGGAAGGGCTGGGGTCACACCAAGCTGAGCCGAGCATGGAGCCAGCGCGAAGCGCCCCCCACACCGGGATCCTCTCCACTCAATAGCAGGGACTCAGAGGGTTTGGCACAGTGCAGATGGACGTTGTCCCCAAAACAGGATGTGTCCCTACCTGGCATAGCTGACCAAGCACAGCAACATGGTCTCCAGCAGCTGCACCACCAGCAGCGGTCCCTTCACCTGCAGGAACGGGACCTGCAAGGGGACAGCGTGGCAGTGACATCCCCATCCTCCCTAGGGACACGGTGGCCAAAGCAGGGGAGGGTACCGCGCGTGTCCCACCCTGGCGAAGACGACAGAGCCCTCTGGCACAGCCGAGACCGTCACCTCCGAGGCGTCCAGGGTGGCCAAGTAATCGAAGAAGGCGTCCTCGGTGGTGCTGGGCAGGACGGAGCGCAGGTAGGCGACGTCTGCGGGGACAAGGGTGGGTGGTCCCCAGAGTCACGGTGCAGTGACACCCCCCACCACACCAGGGACAGGTGACAGCTCACGGGCAGTCCCAGTGTCCCCCAAGCTTCCCTGAGGGCTGTCCATGTCCACCCCCCCCCACACCCCAGTGCCCCCAGGTCCCTCTGAGGGATGTCCCTGTCCCCATCGCACCCCCTAAGCAGTCTCCTGGTCCTTCTGAGGGATGTCCCTGTCCCCCTGAGGTGTCTCATTCTCCTCCTACGGGATGTCCTTGTCCCCACTAATCCACTCATTCTCACTGAAGGGCCTCCCTGACCCTCAGGTCCCACTGAGGGATGTCCCTGTCCCCTCAGATCCCCCAGTCCATCTGAGAGATGTCCCTGTCACCCTTAAATTCCACCCCCAAGGGTCCTCCTGTTCCTCAAGTCCTCTGTGGGCTGCCCCTGTGTCTGCCAAGTTCCCTTGAGGGGTCTCCAGAGTCTTCTTACAACTGGCCCTGTCCCCTGCCCCCAGGTCTTGTCCTTGTCTCCCCCAGATCCCCCTGTCCCCTAAGTCCCACTGAAGGAAGTCCCTGTCCTGCCTTAAGTCTCCCTGAAGGGTGCCCCTTGTCCCTCAGGTCCTCTGAGGGCTGTCCCTGTCCCCACCAAGTTCCCTTGAGAGGTCTCCAGGTCCCTCTGAAGGTCCCCTTGTCCCCCAGATCCCTCTGAGAGATGTCCCTGTCCCACCCAATTCTCACTACGGAGGGGGTACCCCCGTCCCTCTATGTGATGTCCCTGTCCCCCCCCAGGTCCCAGAGTGGAGGGGGTACCCCTGTCCCTCTGAGGGATGTCCCTGTGCCCATCCATGTCCCCTCCAGGCTCCCCCTGAAGAGTTACCCCGTCCCCCCCATCCTCTCCTGAAGCGCTGTCCCTCTCCCTCACCACAGACCCCCCTTGTCCCCCAGTTTCTCCCCCGAAGGACTCCCAGGGGTGGTTGTCCCCCACCCCTCCCTTCCCGGTCCCCCCTCGCACCGGCGGCGGAG
>NW_010189167.1:0-997 GCF_000695765.1 Mesitornis unicolor | reverse complement strand
TGCTAAAACAGGGGCTTAATACTCAACTCTCAGTGCCATTCACCTATTTCTGATGGTTTATTATGATCGGAGGTGCGGCTCCATTGAGAAACTGGTGCCTGCTGAAATTTTAAAGAGAATGGGGGGAAATCACATGCGGTTATAGAATTTTTGATACACGTGTTGGTTTTAATCGAGGCAACATTATCATAATTGAACAGAGGAGCTGTGAAACACTCAGATAAAATAGCTGATGTAATTAAAGGGAGAAGGGAGCTGCAGGGAAATGACAGGTTTCCATTTTCAGTACAAACACTCTTCCAAAAATTACAGGTGCTCAGCAACAACTCTGACACCTCTCTAAATTCAGGAAGCACAAAATGTTCACATTCCCATCAGAAGGAGGGTGCGGGACCAGAAACCAGGAGCGCGAGCAAAGGCCACATTGGAGGGGCAGGAGGCAGGGCTGACACCCTAAACACCAGAATACAAACCCCAAGACCAGTTTGGCTTTGCTTTACACCCAATTCACACATTGTGACTCCTTTTTGGGCTTTTTTGAGAGGTGGTGACCCTGTGTTTTAACCCAGGGCTCCTGCCCGAGCTCTGAGCTCCTCCTTCTGTATCCCTATGTGGGTTGGTCAGGTAGGGGCAAGGGGAGGATGCTGACCTTTTGGGAGTCAGTTCTGCTGCAGATTGGTAGGCAGTTGCCAATTTTATTTGCTTGATGGAAAATCAACAATTTCCTGCATCCAGCAGACAAAGCATGAGTCATGGGAGTGTCAATGGCTCATACACAGAGGCATGGGACATCTGTGTCACACCAGGCCCAGCCTCCATCCTTCCCCCTCGCCTCCATGTCCCTCTCGCCCCGATGAATGGTGGCACTGGGCAGTGAGGACATGTGGGGATGCTGCACAGAGACAGGACTCGCTTTAGCATCAACTATTCTGCTCTTGAAAACTAGGGGGAAGAATTACACTGGGCTGGAGCTGGTGACATGCAGGGAAATGTCTTC
>NW_010189166.1:22751-26612 GCF_000695765.1 Mesitornis unicolor | reverse complement strand
GTTCTGTGATTCTGTGTGATTCTGTGATAAAGGTTAACATCACAAAAGAGCTGTGAAAGCTGTACCCCAGGGCTGAAGTGCATTTTGGATCCCATATAAACATGGCCAATGGGTGTATCTAACAGAGCAGCTGCAGAGCTTGGTTTCAGTGGAACAAGAGCTATGGCTATGGCTATTTTCCCAGTTTGGAAGAGTCATCATTTGCCTGGCTGTGCTTTGAGTATGGATCCAAATGTTCTAGGTCTGCAATGACCAGCCTTTCCACGAAACCAGTGAAGCCTCTGCTCCCTTGTTTTTCAAAACCACTCTTATTTCCATGGTGATCTGTTGGCACTATCCATCCCAACCTATGGCTTTGGTTACAGTTTGGCTTTCCTCTAGGCTGGGCTGCAGATATCAACACCTCCTCATACTCACACTCCCTGGCTCTTTGTCCAGACACATCAAGTCCCTGGTCCTCCTCACTGCACAGCCTCATGGATGTTAGCTCTTGTGTAGAGAGTGGAGGGTGGTCTCTGAGGTACAGACTTGGTTTCTGCCATTGCCTGAGATCATAGTAACAGGACTGGGTTTGTCCTTGGGAGCTGAGTGGCAGAGGATGTGTCAGGAATGCTCAGCAGACATGCCCAGTGGATGGCCAGCAAGGGCAGAGACAGCCCCCTGGGCCTCCTGGGCACAAGGACTGCCTCAGAGCCAGCACTCCCAACACCTTCCTCCAAAGGATGCTGGGAGGAGGGGCAGTGGGCAAGGCTGCACATGGGGGATCCTGTCATCCCATGTCACAATGCCCTGAAGCAAGATAAAAGGACGCAACCCATGTTCTGCTGTCAGAGCTGTCCCAGGGGAAGCCCAAAGATATCCAAGAGGAAGTCCTTGAGGAGCCAATGGAATTAGTTGGAGAGGATTGTGGGAGGAAGATCCCAGTCTGGATGAGGCTGCTGGAGGTTCTCCACTGCAAGGCCAGCTCCTGGTGGGGCCACCTTCAAAGCTTACCTGAGGGACAGAAATCCTTTTCATTTGGATAGCCATGGCCAGACCAAGGGAATGCCTTTTTGAGGAGCACTGCAGAGCTTGCTGTCCTCATCTACTGTGGAGCCAGGGGTGGCAGCCATTAGAAATGGGATGCAGAGAGGTTCTCAGAGGTCTCACTGCTTTGGAGCACCCACTGGTGCCCTGCCAGGCACGGGAAGGATTCTTGTCCCCAGCATCAATCAGGCTGGGGGACTTTGGCTACTCTTGGAAGCTCCTGAGATGGCTCCTATTTGAGGGAGAATAGTGCTTAGGCATCTCCTGGGAAGTGTGACCAGCCTGTGGGACAAGTGGGCAGGTCTTGCTCACATGGTCAGAGGATAGCCAATTGCCACCACAGGGGTCAGGAAGGAATTTTCCCCTGGGGCAGATTGGCACTGGTCCCTGGGGTTTTTTGCCTTCCTCTGCAGCATTGGTCATGACCACTTGTTGAGGCTCCTCTGATCCATTTTGGCTAGATTACTGTCCACTGCTCATGCTCCATGAAGGTGGCCCTTGTGCCCCGTATCTGGGGGGAGGAAGCTTTCCAGAATCCCAGGGCAGGCCCCAGGGTGGCCCCTGGGGTTTGATTCTTGTCCTCTGTAGCACCGAGCACAGCCCCTTGCCAGGGCTCCTCTGGGCCCTTTCAGCTCCGTTCTTCCCTGCTGCTCTTACACCTCCAGGGTACCACTTGTGCGCTGGCTCCCTCGGGCTCTCCTGCCCAGTGCAGGTTTGTAGTGGGAGCGAGATCTGCTTTTCTCTTGGCTTCATTTCCCCAACGGTTCTTGCCTGTGCAAAACAGCCTGGGCTTGGAAGGACTCCAGGCTTGCTGCACCATCAGAACTGTCACTTTCCAGCTCTCGCTGTGTGCCATACAAGTGCAGGGCAGGCATCAGTGCGCTTTTCATGCATCCCTGGCCAAGAAGCACAGCAGGGGAGCAAATTTTGGAAGGCAGAAAGTGTTATTGTCATTGAAATATGTCATGCTTTGGAAAATATCCCATGGTAATGCATACCTCTTATTATTTTTTTGTGTGTAGTCACTCTCGATCTTCATTCTTCAAGTTCTCACTCTTCAGCAAACAGGAACTGCTTGGCCTGCACTCCTGCTACTTCTTCCCATGGCTCTGTGGCTTTCCTTTGCCAGATGCCTCTTCAAGGCCTCTAGTTCCTTGAGAGAGTCAGTAGCACCTCCCAGTTTTCTATCATCGGCCAACTTACTAACCGTGCATTCAACCACTGCCTTCAGATCACTGATACAAATATTGAACAAAAATGGCCCTAGAATTTAGCCCTGAGGAACACCACTGGTGACCGGCTGCCAGCCAGATGCAGTCCCTTTCACTACAACCCTTTGAGCCTTCCCATTCAGCCAGTTCTTGATCCAGCGTACCATCTACCCACTTATCTCGCAGAAAGACAACTTGTTCAGAAGGATGCTGTGAGGAACAGTAACAAATTCCTTACTAAAATCCAGAAAAACTACATCCACCATGTAAGGATCCAGACATCATGAGGTTAAATGCCTCAGACATTCATCTAAGGTGCTAATGTGAAGGGCAAGGGTTGTGGGTGTTGGATACAGAGTGAAAAAAACAGAGGCTCTGCTTACCTTGTGCAGATAAGCACCGAACCTGAACAAAAGCAAGAGTTGAGCATCCTGGCATCTGGCACTGAATTAACCAAGAGACACCTGGTGTGAGGGGCAGTCCTCACAACCCGATGCTACGCTGGTAAAGGGAGGCACACCACTTTTAATTGCACCTCCCTTATTCACACAAGAAGCCAAGAGTTCTGCACCTAGAAGAGCTCAATCAGAGATAAATGTGACAGAGGGAGATCGCCGCCACCACCGACTTGCCCCCCACTTGCCTGTAAGGAGCATGAATGCTAATTCACATGGACTAACTAATTAATTAGCATGAGAAGTGGGAAACTCAACTAAAGGGAGGTGGCTAGCTGCCTACAAAAACTGAAAAGATCACTGTATAGGTGGCACCCCCAGTGACTGGACACCTCCAGTTGGCAGGACCAACACCAGAACAAGGACTGGTGAACTTTCCATCATTCAGTCGTCTTCTCTTTTCCACTCTCTCCCCTTCCCTTTAAGTAAGGCAAGGCCCATATTATTGATTGCTGTCAGTTATTAAGAAAAACTACTGTCCTTTGCTGCTGTTATTACCTACCACTAATTGTTGTCAGCTATTAAGTCAATTACTGTGGGAAAAGCTACTGTTCTAGCTTCTTTTTCCTCTTGACCTCCACAAGGATTTCCCTGTTCAGCCAAGCTGGTCTTCTGCCCAGCTTACTTGACTTCTGACACAACAGGGTTGCCTGCTCCTGTGTTTTAAAAATGGGTCTTAAAAACTGACCAGCACTCCTGGTCCCCTAAGCCCTCAAAGGTACTTTCCCAGGTGACATTGCTAACTAGCTCTCTGAGTAGCTCAAAGTTTTCTCTCTTGAAATCCAGGGTAGCAACTCTGCTGACCTTTTTTCTCATAACATCAACAACTTTAAACTCGACAGTCTCATGATCACTTCTGTCAAGACAGCCACCTACCATTACATATCCCACAGGCCCTTCTCTATTCACAAAGAACAAGTCTGGGAGGGCATCTTTCCTAGCTAACTCACTGAGTACCTTTGACAAGAATGTATCTTCCACAAACTTCAGGATCACTTATTCATAGGAGTATGCTTATTTTTAATTCCACCCTGTGTTTAAATTTTTCATAGTGACATATGTTATTAATTTCAAAACTTATCAGGTGACACATTATGAGGTGGATCATCTGCTCTCCCAAATTGTTTTTTCAGTCTACACAAACAAAGAAGTATTCCCTGAACATATTC
>NW_010189166.1:0-22720 GCF_000695765.1 Mesitornis unicolor | reverse complement strand
GCAGCAAATATTGAATGCAGATTTGAATTCCTCTACTACTTTCTGTTGTTCTGCTTTCCACTGAAATTTCCATTCATCAGCTCTTCCCATAGCTCCTTCCAATGGAAATGAAGAAATATTATACATGAAGGGACTTCAAAAGCATATGAACTTTTAAAGGTCTCCTTCTATGTGGCCAAACAGAAGTTGACTCTTCACTGTCCTTGGCATGCCTCTATGCTTTCTTGTTCAAAGTCTCCATGCCAGGGTCAGGGTGTAAAGAGAAGACAACTTGGAAGAACTGTTTAAAATTTCCTTATAAAAATTACTCTTCAGAATCTTCTGAGCCTTACAACCCTGTCCAACTGAGAAGCAATCTCTGTAGTGAACTGAAGTCTACTAGGAAAAAGTCTGTTTTCTCAGTTATCCTCTGAGGGACTCCTACTAGTAAACTATAAGAGTCTAGTGTTCCTCAAACAAAATGCTGAAAGCTACTGCCCTATGGCCTCCTTAATAAAAATATTCTCTCAAGAGTCTGGGGACTGAGGCCAAGTTCTATTTTAGAGAGGGAATTTCAAGTTGTATTTCTTGCTTCTGAGCATATTTCTCATGAGCAGCTACATATTCTCTCTGGTTGAGTGAATATTTACCGGTTTTGTGTAAAATGGAAGAGCAGAAATGGGGGAAGAAATAATACCTATGAATACTGTATAGATCATGAGATGACTAAAGTATTCTGGAAGATCAGAGACTTCTGTTAAAATTCTCTTTCTGAATCAGTGAAAGAGTGGACATGAACTTGGGGAAAAGTATAGTTTTGGCTATTAAACAGCAAAATCATTATTGACTTGCCTTCAGTTCTAAACTTCAATGCATACCCTAGTCAACAATTATCACCTTCTGTTTGCCCTTCAAGTAAAGTCTGCCGGTGAAATACGTTTTCCTTTTAACAATCAATCTCATGTTGATCTTATTCTAAGCAGGTAGTTCTCTGGTACTTCTGTGAATGGAAGAGAAGCTGCTTCCAAAACAATATAAATGCCCTAAATTCAGCCATAGGGACAGTGGGACATGGGATAGAAGGAAAAGTTTCATAGCTGAAGACCTAAACAACAAGTCCATGGGGAGAGCTTACCATTCTTACTGTGCCTGAAAAGAAAAAGAGTTTCCAAGTGGGGACTAACTAAAAGGTATCTGCTTGCAGCAGAAGAAAGAGAGCAGCTCCCTACCAGCATTCTTTTCTTGGAGGAGAAAGCTTCACAAAGGGAACCCTCAGGCATTCATAATGGGACCAGTGCTGTTTAATATCTTCATCAGTGACATAGACAGTGGGATCAAGGGCACCCTCAGGGTGCAACTCTTATTATGAATAAAGGCTGGGGTATAATGTGATAGAGAGCAGCCCTGCAGAAAAGGACTTGGAGTTACTGGTGGACAAAAA
The DNA here is from genome assembly GCF_000695765.1 of Mesitornis unicolor. Classification (NCBI taxonomy): domain Eukaryota; kingdom Metazoa; phylum Chordata; class Aves; order Mesitornithiformes; family Mesitornithidae; genus Mesitornis; species Mesitornis unicolor. The sequence continues at coordinate 21,300 of NW_010189166.1, read as the reverse complement.
GCTGGACATTAGCCAACAGTGCACACTCACAGCTCAGAAGGTCAATCGCATCCTGGGCTGCATCAAAGGAAGTGTGGCCAGCAGATCAAGAGAGGTGATTCTGCCTCTCTACTCTGCTCTGGTGAGACCTCACCTGGAGTACTGCGTCCAGTTCTGGAGCCCTCAACACAAGAAGGACATGGAACTGTTGGAGCAGGTCAAGAGGAGGGCCACAAAAGCATTCAAGTGACTGGAGCACCTCTCCTGTGAAGACAGGCTGAAAGAGTTGGGGTTGATCAGCCTGGAGAAGAGAAGGCTCCAGGGAGACTTTATAGCAGCCTTCTAGTATCTGAAGTGGACCTACAAGAAAGCTGGGAAGGGACTGTTTACTAGGGCATGTAGCAATACGGTGAGGGGTAATGGTTTTAAACTAGAGCAGGGTAGATTTAAATTAGACATTAGGAAGAAGTTTTTCACTATAAGGGTGGTGAAATACTGGAACAGGTTGCCCAGTGAGATAGTGAAGGCCTCATCCCTGGAGACATTCAAGGTCAGGCTTGGTGGGGCTCTGAGCAACCTGATTTAGTTAAAGATGTCCCTGCTCACTGTAAGGGGGTTGGACTGGATGACCTTCTAAGGTCCCTTCCAACTCAACACATTCTACGATTCTAAATCAATCCAGGAGTGACCAGTTTCACACACAGACTCTGCATTAGCTAGCTGTCCCTGCAACAGGTTCTTGGAAAAAGTAAGCAAGCAAGAAAAGTCCTCTGAGTAAGCAGTTACCATCCAGTAGCCAAACCTCCATAATCAAGTCAAACTCACTGACTGTTATCTCAAGGAGAGCAAGACTGGCTGCCAGTATAATCCATTTGTTGTTTCCTGCTCTGGTAGACCTGTTGTGATTGACCTGTGTGTGTACAAGGAGCCCAAGACCCCTGCAATTGTCAAGCTTACAGGGGACAGGTAATGTAAACTACTCAGAGGTAGTCAGAGGCTTTAGAGGTTAGCGTAAAGTGCTGATACTTTGTCCAATTTTGAGACATCAGCTTTGTGACTGTGACTCTGTCCAGCTTTCTTTATAAGAGGCATTTTGATAGTAGGTAGCTGTGAAACGAGCTCTGCATTCCTTTGTAGCCACGTGTACCACCACTAACAAGCCCGTTCTGTGTTGCCATAGCTAGCTCATTTGGGCCGCATCAGTTTTTTCTCCCAACAGTTTTCTCTCTACTATATAGATGAACCTTAGAAATATAACTTGTTTGAGGTTAATGATTGCTTAAACGTGTCTTTTCCATGAAAAAATAATTATTTCTTTAAAATGTTATAAATAGCAACATACTATATAATGATATAGTATATAATATTTATAATATATGTTTTATATACTAAATAATTTCATATCCTTCTATGATAAGGTCACAAGCCCTGTGGATGAAGGGAAGGCAGTGGATGTAGTTTTTCTGAATTTTGACACTGTCTCTCTCAGCATTCTTCTGGACAAGTTCTCCAACTGTGAGATGAGCAATTAGATGGTGCACTGGCTGAAGGGCAGTAGTCTCAAAGGGTTGTAATGAATGGGGCTACATCTAGCTGGTGACCGGTCACCAGCAGCATTCCTCAGGGCTCAATTCTTAGATAAGTTCTGTTCAATATTTCTATCAGTGATATGAAGCCAGGAGTTGAATGCACAGTTAGTAAGTTTGCAAATGATACTAAACTAGGTGGTGCTGTTTACTTTCTTGAGGGACAAGAAGCTTTGCAGAGGCATCTGGATAGACTGGAGCATTGGGCAATCATCAATGGCATGAAACTGAACAAGAACAAATACCAGATTCTGCACTTGGGATGGATTAACACCAGGCACAAGTCTGAACTGAGAGAGGAGTGGTTGGAGAGCAGCCCTGCTAAAGGAGTCTGGGGGTGCTGGTTGATAGGAGGCTCCAAAAGAGTCAGCAGTGTCCCCCGCAGCCAAGAGGGCAAATGGCATCCTAGGGTGCATCAAACACAGCATAACCAGCTGGTCAAAGAGGTGATTATCCAGCTGTATTTAGCACTGGTGCGGCCTTATCTTGAGTACCGTGTGGACTTCTGGGCCCTGTCATTTAAAAAGGATGTTAAGGTATATGAATGGGTCCTGAGACAGGCACCAAAGCTGGGGAAGGTTCAGGAAGGCATGTCCTCTGAGGAGCAGCTGAGAGTACTGGGTTTGTCTAGTCTGGAGAGAAAGAGCCTGAGGGGCGACCTCATGGCTCCCTACAGCTTCCTGAGGAGGAGATGTGGAGAGGGAGGTGCTGATCTCTTCTCCTTGGTATTCAGTGCAGAATGTGTGAGAATGGCCAAAAGTAGCATCCATCATGGGAGGTTCAGATCTGACATGAGGAAACATTTATTTACTGAGAGGGTGATCAAACCCCAGAACAGGTTTCATAGAGAGGTGGCTGATGTCCCATGCTTGTCAGTACTTAAGAGAGATTTGGACAATGCCCTTAATGTTATGCTTAAACTTTTGGTCTCAGCCTTGAAATGGTCTGACAGTTGGATTAGATGATTATTGTATGTCCCAACTCCTCTTCTCTCCTCCAGTTTGGTGGGTTATTTTTGGTTTTTTTACTCCAGTTTCTGTCTTCCTTTGTTACTTAACTCTGCCCTGTCTCCTGTTATCACTTAAATATAAGTCTATCTGTCCTTTTTAATCCATAATGCCTTTGAGGTTTAGATCACACATGAAGAATTCATTTTAGTGTAATCACCAGAAGTGAGTACTTGTTTTCAACTCCTAAGATCTTGAGCCAATCAGTTCTACAGCTGAGGGTAGGATGGAGGGAGGTTACTAAGAAAGGAAAAAACAAATGAACTCTACCATCCAGAAAGTGTAAAGTGATAAGACAAGGGGAAATGGCCTCAAGTTGTGCCAGGGGAGGCTTAGATTGGATATTAGGAAAAATTTCTTTAGTAAAAGAGTGGTCAAGCACTGGAACAGGCTGCCCAGGGAGCTGTTGGAGTCACTATCTCTGGAGGTGTTAAAAAAACATGTGGATGTGGCACTTCAGGACATGGTTTGGTGGACATGGTGGTGTTAGGTTGATGGTTGGACTTGATGATCTTAGATGTCTCTTCCAACCTCAATGATTCTGTGATTCTATAATTCTATAATATTCCTAGCATGGCCTCATGGCAATCATACTCCTTCTGCCATCATACGACACAGGGCATGGCACTTAGTGAACAGTGTGTTAAGATCTCATGTAATTTGTACACATGGAGAAGGAGCAAAAGGAAACTGCAGATTGCACTATCTGCTATTAAATTTTATATAGAAAGTAAGATGGTGTGTTTTGCACTGCCCTCATAATAGTTTCATTTTTACTGTAAGAATAAAAGGGGAGGGAGGATAACCTTCTTTACTATTTCTGTCATTTTAATGTCCTTTTCCCACAGAGCTATATTTCACTCCTTTGTTGCTCACACTATGTTGCACATTTATGCATAATGTGTAACAAGGTCTTTATTTGACTTTTTATTTCTCCAACCACATCTTTAAAGTTGAAAGGGTTTTTTCTATGGCAAAGCTAGAAAAAAACCAAAACAAACCAAACTTTAAGATCCTAAGCCAAATAATTTTAGGAATTAAAGACAAAGGAGAAGCAGCAAAGAGAATGAAATTGATTTTCCAACTGACTAGAAACAAGGTACATGTTTGAATGCTGTGGTCCTTATCCAAGATTTATCAGTTTGATTCCAGCAGCTTTAGTAGAGTAAGATCACTTTACAGTAGCTGATTGTAGAACCTAGATAACATCAATATTCCTTTTTAATTTTTCTCAAGTTCTTGGATTGTCAGGCTTTGAACTGATCTATGAATGGTCAACTTTCAGGTCTTTTATTTTAGGAGAAGAGGGAAGGAATAATAAGGAATGCAATTATAGAACATAATTCTTAATTATAGTTGGAAACAGATTTCATTGTTGATCATGAAATGGTTAATCCTGAGCTGTGACATTGTACTATGCTGGTACACTTTATTGAAACTATCAGTAGTACATGAGACTTATTGATAGAATTATTCATAGAAGTAAAAAAGCAATTTCAAAATTTTAGCAAGGAAAGGATCACCACAGACATAAGAATTCTGAGACTAACACAGATTTCATTGCTTGATTTAAGAAGAGACTGCTTTAGGCAGATTAATGTAATTTAACTCAACATAGCCATTATCTATGGAAGAGTTTGATCTCAAGATTGAATGAAATTTGCAACTTTTACACTACTCAGCAACTAAAAGAGCAAATCTGTTATCATGCATTTTACTAACCGCCAGACACTGATTTGCTCAGTAAGAATATGATTAAGTTAATTAATCAAAGTACCAGCCAAAACAAAACCGAAACTCGAAACACTTATAAAATTAGTGTTTGCCCAAGAATAATTTTAAAACTAGCACAAAGAATTTTTAGATCTTATTAATCCAGCTTACTTCATGCAAAAGCTATCAAATACTGCTATGTAAAGGAAATACAAACTGTAATGTCTAGTACAAGATCACAAATAACAGAAACTAATTTTGAAATAGTAATACTGAACTCAATTCATTAGAGATACTCAGCCTATACATATTTCTTGCACTAAATTTTGCAAACAAGCAAGTATGTAATTTACTAAATATTTTGAAAGATCCTGTCTTGGCCGTTAGGCACTTCAGCATATTTTGACAAACTCGTCACAACTTTCAAATACAGATGCCTAAATATAGAGATTTATACCTACACTTAGGTTCACAGATAAATTATATTTTTAATGCTGATGTTTCTTTTCATTTCAACAGAGTTGGCAAATCAGTTTAGTAACTAAAAATCAAGATATTAAAATAATATTTTTTTAAAATATGAAGAGATGTTCTCATCTTTGCAGATACTAATATGTAGCAGATTCTGAGGTATTTTAATTGAGATCTGTCTGATATTAATAGAAATTAAGATACCACAGGATCATAACTCCTTCACTGTTCTACTGAACATCAATTCTGTGATGGCTTTACAGAAGCTACCTGAAAAAACATTTGCATTTTAATTCACCCCACAGATTCTGCATAGCTCAATGTTTCCTTTTTGTGCAACCTGAATCCATAGACAATGGAAGTCAGCAGAAACCTTCCCGTTCACTTTAACAGACACAAATTCATGAAAGTTTTCTTTTTTTCCTTTTTATTTTGCCTACTATCAATGCTTTTTTAAGTGTGACCATTTACAATACTAATAACACTATGTTCTGAGCTGTAGTCTACATGATAAATTCATTATCAGAACAAGTATTTTCATAAATTGGAATGATACATTGTTATGAAATTATGAGCCACAATGCTATTACTGTTAATTAGAAAATATAAAATAGATGCAAAGATACATTATATATTATATATTATATTTTTAAAGGTAACATCAATTAAACTTACACATCTTGTTTGTTTTTCTGATAAAACTGCTAATAATTAAAAAGTACACAAGAAAAGTTGAATTGTCAAAACACATCTACTTGCTCCAATAACCTCTAAACAGAAAGGCTGTAGTGGTGTAAGCTTTCCTGTGGAACATGTCAAATGACCTGCATACATGTCCAAGGAGAATTGTGAAATATTGTCTCTAACCACAAGTCATCTATTAAAGACACACAGTATACTTTATTAAAACCCTGTGAAAAATGCAACAAAAGATGATGTATTGTAAATTACTTGACTTCATATTTTCAGGGGGTAACTGAATTGTAATGGAAGAGAGAAAGTGGTATGTCATATTTATTTTGTTGAACCCTGATGAGTACACCCATTTAGGTTGCTCATTTCTCTAATAGCTACCTTTTGATGAAAATGCATGGTCCTACACTCACATGTTAGATTTTGTATTCGCAGGCCCTCCTTCCTTCCAACTGCAATAACACGGCAGACCTGCTGGTACCCAGAATCCCTAGACAGCATTCTCCTTGGAAGGTGACATATTATTTTTTCCAAAATCAGCTTCTACAAAACAATTGTATTGCTCACTCATGCAAGGACACGTTGTTAAAAGTAAAAAGATTAAAACAGAAGTCAGTGCATGTCCCAGTTCACCTAAACATTATCCTTGCCTTATTTTAGCAAGCTGTCTTTATTAGTGCTCATTCCTATTCAGAGTAGCCAAAACCTTGTTTGTATCTGAAAATTGCATTAAAGCTGGGCAAAGTTGTCCTATGGTCTTTAAAAGCTAAAAACTTCTGCCAAGGCCTTCATACTATCCACACCTGTAGCAACTTCACGTCATAAAGGAAACCCAGTTCTGCCACAAGCTGATGGCAATGGAATAATGTGTGTTAACCAAATCCAGACCTCATAGTGATTTTCTCTCTCTCCTTCCTCCCTCCACAACTCACAAACTGCATTTCAGGTACTGCTGGCAAGACTGTCAGTAATGTCTGCTCACAAGCAAGGCATTCTGCCATGAATTCGTTATAAAAATCAGTTGCAAAAAAGTGATGTTGCAGATAAGAAATGTTAAGAATGACTCTACAGTGTAATTACAGCTTCTCTTGCATAACGTTTCTTCAAAAAGACCAGAAAAATCAGTATTTCTAATAGCAAGAGAAATGTCTTTCCTCCTTTTTACTATTTTGTCTCAGAAGTCTAACTTATTCATAAGCTTGTAGTAATATTGCAGTTTATGGGTCTGGTTATTAACTCAGTTGTGTTTCCCACAGACTGCAAACCATAGGAAGGTGAGAAAGCCCTTGGGTCGTTACCTAACTGGACATTCCACACAACAGAGGGCATAGGCACCAGACATGCAATGGGGAAGGGCAGGCTGGGTTAGGGGACAGGACACATGATGATGCTTGTAACTGGCTGCAAGGGGTAGAGCACACTTATCAGCATGCATTATATTTCTCCTTTCTATCATCACATTTGTCACCTGGCTTTGAAACAGAATATCGTATTTTTCAAAGAGACAGGGAATACTGCATAGCCACATCTGAGAGAAAGAACAAAAAAATAGACAATCAGATAAATGAGTACTATTAGCCAGAATTGACCAAAACTTGTTTGACAAAATTAATCTCTTGGGAGTGGGTGAAGAATTCCCACTTGTCAAAATTAACATTTCACATAAACACACTTATTTTTAAGAGAATTTTATCAGTCCAGAATGAAACGTCTAATCCAAATGAGAGATACTCTTACCAAGAATTCAGAGTTTGTGACATTTGTCATGGTGGTGTAGGTCAGTATCTCTGCTGCAGCACTGCATATGGAGAGGTTACAGATGGCAATAGTTTTAATGTAAAGGGGCAACTAACTGCTGCTTTTACCATAAAATCACTGTCTGCAGCGAAACAGAAGGTGCAGAATAGGCCATGCTGAGCAAACACAGAACTGAGACAAAATGTCTTGCATATTTTGTGCCTAACTCAGAAATTCCCTTTCTTTATGAATGAAAATGTTCATGCTCTGTCACAAGAAATAACCTCTTGGACTCTCAAGACTGGTTAGGACAGGTTCACAGATCATGAACCTAACAAAAGGCAGTCAGTTAAAAAGTCGCTATCACATTTAGCAAAACAACCCGGGAACCTAGAACAACTGCAAGAAGTCCACTACTGAAAGAATATCTTTCATTGTGAACATTACACTATAAACTGCTGGGCTAGACAAGGCCTGCGCACTGCATATACAAGTAGATAGAAACAGAAGCAGGAGAGCTACAAAATAGTGAAATATTCCTATTATTCCAGCGATACTGTAAAGACTAACAGCTGCAATACATTCCTCTAAAACAATCAAACCAAATGCAGTATTCTCTACACTTTACAAACCAGAAATACAGTAATATCAGATTTTCCAAGGATATACATAAGTAAAAATTCCCCTTTTATTTTTTATTCCATTAAGGCAGAAATATCACTGCAATGAAAGTATCTGTGTAAGGACAGTTTAATTAGTAATTTGAGTTCTCAGAACTAGTAACTCAAATCAATATATTTTCAGTTAATTGTTACTGCTGTGCAACAAAGAATAAATTTGTGCACATTTACAAGGTGAGGTGAATTTCTGAGGCTTATCTTTCAACTTCAGTACTTTTTTTGATCAAAAGTATCTCATAACTACTGTTTGCAGCTTTTATCTCTCTGCTGCTGTACATCACTTTATCTGCTGGAAAAGCTTGCACATTTTGCACAGCAATATGAGAGAAGTGAAATACAAAACATATAAAAATCTCACAGTGCTATTGCTCCATTAGTGTTCTGTATATTAAGGAGCAACAATATCAGTAATAAAACTTCTATGCTACCATGATGGCAATGGTAGGGAACCTTTTAGTAAGTAAAATTCCAACACATTTTACTGTAGCTAACATTTCCAGAACACAGTACCCTGTGGTGAAAAAGTATTTCCAGAGGTAGTACGAATGTTGCCATTAGTGGAAAGCAAAAGTTATTTCAACATAAAGAAAATATGTTTTATCAGAAAAATGACTCTATTACTTTTTAAAATTCCCTTGCAAAAAGGGAAATTTTATTTCCTTTTGAGCAACCATCATCAAATGACTGTTGTGTTCTGCTCACCAAATTTGATCAAAAAGATGAAACAAGACCACTTTGTTAGCAAAGAAGTCCTGTGTCTTTAACTGCCTCTGGCTTAACATAACACTAATAAGAAAGGAACTTGGTACATTTTTCAAGAGTTTTAAATCATTCTTTAAAGAAAAACAAGAACATTTTAAGACCAGTATTTTCTTTTGTACATTCCCTGTACTGTTATCATGTCCCTGCTAGCAAATCAATAATTCATAGTTTCTTTTCTATTCCTTAAATCACTTTAAATTGTGAACTCTGTCTTGTCTAACAATACATGGAGCAGAAGTGCAAAGACTGGTGCTGCATATGTCCCTTACAGGACAAGGGAAGCAAGATACAGTGTGAGAATCAGATTCTCATTTTGATGCTTACTGTGCATTTCCACAGTGCTCCAGAAAGCAGCCTCCATCTTCATTCACTGAATCACACTCTTAGGAGTTTCCGAGCCTGCAGCCACATTCAAGCCTTGTAAGGGCATAGTCACTATGTTGCTGTCATCAAGGAAATTCTGTAATCCATGTTAACACTTTAGTCTTAATTTATATTTTGAGCTACAGTACTTTAACCTTTGGACTGTGGATAATTTCTCCACAAATGATTTAGCCTACTGACCATTTCATATGACTAACCATATATCCTTGTTTGGAAAGAATAGCTTTCATTAAATTTAATTACTTTCCCCTACAGCTTGCATGGGAAAGGTCCATGGTAAAGGTGCAGCTATTAAATAAGTACAGCTACTAAACAAGGCCAGCTGTTATTAAAATCTACACAGCAAAGGTGAAGCTACTAAATTAGGGTGATTACTGTTTGAGAGTGTTTCTAAATGAAGACATATGGGTAGGCTTTTGCACCGGTAGTGTATTTTGCTGTACACAATGTTTTAAAAATCATATGAGGAGATCTGCAAGGTGTTTCCATGTCTTACCTGTTAGAGCATTGTCAGATTAAACCAATTTCTATAAATATGAAATGTGTTCCTGAGAAAGTTTTGGTCCATTAGGAATTCATATCAACACTTGACTCTGCAAGAAGTTCTGAGATTTATAATGAATTTCAAAACCTCTACTATATTTCAAAGAAAAAATATCTTTTAAAAATTACTAAATATTTGTCTATACTGAGTTGTGAATGGCACTTAGAAGAATACAAGTCCCTAGCGAATTGCTGGGGACTGGCTCATGGCCAATCTTCTCAGGCTGCCACACTCCAAAACAAACTGAATTCCTTCACTTTCCATAGAACTTTGCCTGTGTCTTCTCCAAACCACACTTTACTCCCCACAGTTAAGAAACATAAGTCTGCGCTTTTGGTTTCTTATTTCACAGTACCAAAATAACTGTTCCTGCAGCCCACCAGAATAGCGTTTACACAGCAAGATGCCACAGCTGTGTGTGACATCTTCTGGAGCAAGGCACAAAGCATTTGGAGGAAAAGGACTCCAAATACAGTGTTTGTCATAGTCAGGGAAGCCAAACTTGGCATAATCCATATCCCTGATGGAGATGTTAGGAAGAAGTCTTGAAGCACGCTACACTATCCCATCATATATGATCAGGTATTGTTCAGAAATCAATTAGCATCTATGCAAAGTGTGCAAAGATCTGGGAATGCAATACAGAGTGAGCCAAACTGCCTGTGTAGGCACCATCTAAAATGATGGAATATGACTGTTCTTTGTGGAGTAGAACATTTTCATTATATTGCATTATAAAACACAGCTTTGGGTGACTATTGCTTTTCTAATTTCCATTATTTTCCTGAAAACCTGTGGTACAGGCAGTTTAGCTCCCCTGAGTACTTTCTTCAGACAGTAATGATTTTCTACATCTGGATAATGTAGTAGTAATCACACCATATTAATGCAGTCTGAAATTCACTGAATTATTCTTGTTGATTTTAGTGGATTTTTAATGAAGATTCACAAGTGACCAAGAGGTAACACCGCAGTTCTGAAGACCAGAGAATCTCTCATACAACTACCTACATTTCTTCTAAAGCTCACACTTTAGGCATTGATGTCCCAAAATCTACCTTTGCTGTGGTCCAGATTGTATTTGGTGCCATACTAACACAAGAAGAGATGATCTAAAGAGGTAGATGGTCTTTACAACCTGTACTGTTTCACATGTATTTCATATAGAAGCTGACTATAAACAAACCAAAACCTGGAACACTTAATTTCTTAAATCAAGGCAGTCATTTAAGACAGGCAGAACTGATAGAAAAATCTCCTTCTCACAGTTTCCTTGCTTCCAGGTTTGCTTGTAACACTAGAGAAGGTTTCTGAGATGTAGCAAGCTTTACATTCACTATCTATCTCTGCCACCTCGGAGGTCTGCATGTCTGCTCCCATCTCCACTCAATAGTATCTTCACATAGTTGCAGGCTGCCAATACATCACTTTGTCTGTGTATCTGCCTGCCCTATTCTGCAACCTGTCCAGTCTCCACTCCTGCAAGGGATGGCTAATTTGGTCCTCTGCAGCAGCAACCTGCCACTTCCATCCCTGAGGGTCTACCTCTAATCACTCATCTCTTAAAAAGAAATAAATAAATAAATAAATAAAAAGACAGATATCTGATATCACAATCTCAATGACTTTTTTTTTTGAGAAAACTGAACTTTAATATAGGACAGTATCTTTCAAATAATTTAACTGGCAAATACTTTCAAAAATAGATGATGATAGGTTTCCTGAGGACATATTTATATAGTCAATAAACCGATTTTTGGAAATCAGTCGATGCTCTTAGTTTCTCAGAATTTTCTGAATTAGGCCATCTTAATCTTTATCTATCTAAAGATGTCTTTCTGGTACCTTGAGTCAGATGTTTACATCTGAATATTCCCAAAAAGTTATCATAGATTCATAGAATGGTTGGAAGGGACCTTTAAAAGTCATCTATTCCAACCCCCCTGCAGTGAGCACCTGTCACCTGTCTTAGTAGTTGCTTAGCAGTTTAAAAGAGAAACTGAGGAAGGATGAGCTAGCACTAGTGAGCTGACTATTGAAGGCTTTCAGTTTCTCTTAACGTGCAGAATTTTCTGCAAATTTAGTGATACTTAGAAAGCCTGGTTGACACTGCTAGAAGCTATGGCACTTCTGACAGATATTAAGGGCAGACTTGCTTCTAGGAACATAGAGAATCTTTGTTGCTTCAGTGGTCTGCAAGGGATACAGATAAAACTCCTGAAGAGTCAAAGATTTTATTCACCTCTGACATGTGCCATATTGAATATATACCAGATTTTCTTAAGAACTGTGTACAATGTTGCTATATTAAATATATATCAGATTTTCCTAACATTTCTGTACTACACATATTTTAGCCAATTGATATTCTACAAGTAGGAGACACACTAGGAGATTACTACTAGGAGGCACATAAAAGTTTCTGTATGTATGCATATTCAAAATAAAATCCCTCACAACTTCCTTAAGTATTTTTACTTAACAAGGTTAGCTCAGAATACACTGCAGCTTTAAGAAAAAGATCATAATATTGAAAAAAAATATATTATTTCCAATGGTCTCACAAAGCAGCCAGACCTATTAAGCAAAATGTTGTTAAGCAACAACTTAATTAAACAATCTTACCTTTTCCAGACCAGCAACTGATGTTTTTACTGTACTGAATTAGTTTATAACTTCAGAAACAAAAAAATCAAAATCATCTGATTGAAATGTATGCCCCCTTTGAGACTTTCTACATTCCTTCAGACTTCACCAAAAATAAAAAACTAACACAGATATTGGTTAACACGTTTGTTATGTCCAAGCATTCTTTCACTGAAATAATCCACAAAAAAAAGAAAAAAGTCCCCAAAGTTTTTACATGTGAAGTGACTGCTGACAGCAAATTTAACAGATGAGCTATATTTTAGAGCAAAAGATCTAAGTCCTGTGGAAAGCAACAAACATTCTTATAATAGAAGGAAAAATATAATATACAAATAAAATTTATGATAGTGTTGATGACTTTTGGGGATCAAGACTGAGATCATCCAATAAGTACAATGAAAGCAAAGATCCAATATCCAGTATATTTATTTCTAATATTTTCCTTTACTCAGCTGTTTTTTTCAAACTTATCAGAGCATATTAAGTTGTGCCAACTATGCATGCTTAGTAACAGGATGACCTTCTAGCAACTCATAATGAAGTTAAGGGCAGTTCAATAAGAATACCAAAGTGAGTTTAAAAGTCATGTCTATAATCTTTTGGTAAGGCCACAGACTTCATTATCATAATGTCACAGCACAGATCCAAATCAATTTTAGTTATGCTTCTAATGTAATCTCAGGCTTGCAACCAGCTGCTTCACTCATTTTTTCTGCAGTAATATCCCAACTAAAACGTCTCCTTTTGTTCCTGATGGACCTCTCTCTTTCAACCACAGCAGACATTTCTGCAAGGGGAAGACAGCCATGGAGCTTGCTGAAGAGCCACCACGTTTCCTCTGGAACTGCTTGAGGCAAGGCTGGAGATGACATTAAGTTGCTGTACAAACTCCATGATGAATTTGTTCAGTGTTCTGCTTTTGAGTAGGAGGAATTTTTTGTTGTTTCCTTTGATATTTTTAATGGATAGCTACTAAACATATGGAAAATAATCCACACCTTTAACATGAATCCTTCCCTTAAAACTTTACGTATTTTTAGCCAAATTATAAATCACACAAGCTGAAAGACACATGGACTTTACTCTTGGTATAGAAGAGCTTTGCATTTCAAGCATAGCAGAAGAGACAAGCTATTTTATGGAGTACCCTTAGCTGGCTGATAAAGAGGGAAAAAATAGTGCTCTTTCTTTACATGGGACTACACTGACAGTTAAAGACAGTTAATTTCAAAAGCATTATGAAAGAATTTTTCTTTCATAGTCTGCTGTTGTCCTGGTTTTGCTGGGATAGAATCATAGAATCAGTTTCCTATTCAGGAAAGCTGCATTTCTGCAAGAACTACAGAAGTCGTTTCAGTGGAAACAAAAGTTGATAGGACACTGTTTTAGTTTTCGACCAGCACTAGTATGGGTCTTTAGCAGTTTTGAATTAACCAGGTGACGAAGCTGATGAGAGCAAAAACTAGGAGCTTTCAGAGCAGCTGACCAAGTTGGCAAACAGGATTAATCCATACTGTAAATATCACACTCACCATAAATTGAGGAGTTTACTGGGGACACCGTCTCCTTCATCGATGGTTTATATCCCCAGAGGGTTTTGCCTGTTGTTCCACTTTCAAGGCCTCCTACTCCCCACTTTCACTGGACTTCTGTTCGCAGTGTTTAGTTTTGTAATCTAATATCCGCTGCTGGGAGAGCACAGACTTTGTATGAACTGAGTATAACTTTATGTGGTTTATTAAAACTGTTCTTATTATTTTTAAAATTTATGATTATTATTGTTAGTATTATTAATAATAATATTATTTTTTAAATTAGTCTTGTTTAGTTTATTTCAATCATCAAACTGTTTTTATCTCAACCCATGACTGTTCTGACCTTACCTTCAATTCTCTCCACCACCACACTGGGGAAGGAGGGAAGGAGTGAGTGAGCAACTGCATGGTGTTCAGCTGCCTTCTGAATTGAACCATGACAGATGTCTTAGAAAATGCATCTTGTGTTTGCTCTCAGCAGAGCTAAGAATTCAAACAACTCTAGGGGATCTTAAGCAACACTCAGGTTGAGGCAATGTATGCAGGGTAATTCAACTTTGAATTATCATTATTTATTTCCCAGAAATATGCTTGCACAGTGATTTGCTATTGCTTTTGGAATCTACTGAAAAAATGGCAGTTTGACAGAAACAGCCATAAAGAGCTCCCCTTGCTAAATGACGCAGCACTACCAAAATGTGCAGCAACAATCAGTGTTGAGACACAGACCACATTACACATATCTTACACTAGTGCATCAGGGTAGTGGCACCACATACATGGAGTTTATAAGCAAACAAATACAAACTTCTCCCTTGCCTAGGGCTTTGTTTCAGTTCACCAAACAAAGCAGTACAAAGTAATTACAGTCTTTTTCTTGGAAATTGTTTCAGACCCTCCTTGGAGGTTTCTGTTTCAAAGGCATTCCAGATTGTAACAAAGGAGAGTGGGCTATTTGCCCAAAGTTTGAGAAAATTACATTTAACAGCACAAATGGGGTCTTTTCAGGTTTCTTCTGAAATCAGGAAAAGGCATCCAGGTTTGTTTGAAGCACTATGTTCAGGAATTACCTTCTTCCTCCCCAGATTCTGGAGAAAAGACAGCTGAAATCTGTCCTGAACCAGCCTTACACATTACCACTGAGGCAACTTCATCTCACACTGTTAATAACTTCTTCAGCTGAAAAAGCAGAAGGAACAGCTAAAAACTTCACAGGCCACAGACCTATATTTTCTTCTACTGGCTCATGATGTCTGCCTCTCAGCTGTGCTGAAAGGAGTAAAGTCTAAAACAAAGACAAAGCTACCCCAGGACTGTTTTTCCTCAGATTCTTAGAAGCCCATTGATAGAATTCTTCATGGAAAGTATTGACCATGAAGAACATTATCTCAAGGTGTCATGTAAAGCACTTTTCCCAGTATTTTAAACTACACAGTACAAAATAAAATTTGTTTGTCTCCTCATTCCTTCCAGCCATCATCTCCTCATGGCATATTAGTATACTGAAAATGAGAAGAGTTGAGTATATTCTATGCCATGGGATCATGTTCATCATTCTTGCTTTATTCTAATAGACCCTGAGATTAATAACAAAACTCAGCCCCTTAGATAAACAAAAATCAAACTGGTATTTCTTTTATCCTTACAGCAATGAAACATTATTGTTTTAGTAATAAGATTTAGAGTTGCTGTCTCAGGAGTCATAAGGTATGTAAATGCAAAGTTGTGGCACCAAGCAAACAACACATACGCTGAACGGCCAGTCCTGCAAACAGTGCATAAGCAGCCTTTCTTGCCATGACAACTTCTCTTGGCATCAAGCAGGATTCTGAATTTGGCTGAAGACACATATGCAGAGCCTTACTATAGGATCCTAATCAAAATGTTGCAAGGCTTGCTTTGTTTTTTATTTTTTTTGTCTGATTATCCAAGGATAATTTAATAAGTATGATTTATACTGAGATTTTGTTTTATCTAAGACTTAGTTGAAAGCGTTTGAGAATACGGCTACTTGTGCAATCTTGACTTGACTAGACAGGGCTGCCATAGTGAACACCTGCTATTAATGTTATACTTAGAATTACTTTATCATGCCATCTCTAAACCAACATTTTGGACAGCTTTCAAGATTATGGATTTTACTTCTAAAGGTCTTTATTGATAAAATGCTGATTAAATAACTCAAATGATGGTAGAATTTTCATTTAGAACTTTCATTCAAAATGTTTCTTGAGACAATTTTGTTCATGTTCGTAAGTCTAATGGAGTCTCAAAATCTATTAGCTCCTATTATGACGATGCTTGACTTGTATAACACACTAATTCACCCATTCTTCCAAGATCAAAAAGTCACCTTCATCAGTTTTGTTTCCTTACTAAAGATTTGCTTACTAAAGATTGAAAAGCTTTCCTCTTTTTTCTCCTTTCATATTTTAGCTTGTTGCATAATTCCAAGGAAGTTGCACAGTATCTTCGTGCTTCAGCACATGCCTCTATACAGTCAATTGAGTGATCACCTACTTTAAGAAGTAGGGAGATGTGCCTCATTAGTGATTTATGATTCACAGAATTAAAAGCAAGCCAAAACAAAAAAATCTGGAAAACAAGCCAGCTGAAATATTACTGACATAATATGAATTATCCCTTCTACTCAAAACAGTTCAGTGAAACCATTACAAAATAAAGTGTTGAAAATACTTGTGACATGGGAAAACAGACTCAAAGCTCTCAACTGAAAAGAACATGTCATTTCTAGCTTCTCTAAATCTGTGGTTCATGGTCATTAACAGCTATTTTACAAAAAATGTAATTTTATATGATACAGAATCATAAAAGATTATAAATCATGTCATGAATTAAAAATAGAAGACAAACTGCATGTGCCAGAAAAGAACAGTAAGTATTATCAATAAAATGAAGATGAAAAAAGGGTCATAATATTGGGTAATTACTTGACTAACTTAATGTTTTTTATATTATGATTAAGTGCATCTAGTCTATAGGAAATTCTATAGGACTTCAGACATGAATTCTTCTGTCTGTCACAGCAAGGAGTTTAGGACACTTTTCTCTTTCAGTGTTACTGGGTATCAAATATCATGTCCAAAGATGAATTTAGCATTGTCACAGTTAATATTGTCATGATAGCAGGAACCAGAGTTTTACCCTAAACAGAGATCTCTCTGCCCTGTCTGAGCTGCTATACGTATCTCCATTACACGTTATTGCAAGTATTTGCAGAGATGCCTTGTTTTGCAAAAATCTAAAGTATGTTTTAATAGTTTGAAAGGTGTTCACCCTCACATATTTTCATTACTTGAAAGAATGACTTCTACTGGATGTATTAAGAGATATAAAAAGAGCTCTGTCTTACACAAATCAATTGTTACACAAATAAATTCAAGAGTAGACCCTTCTAAAAGGTAGTCAGTCATTTATCTTGTCTGCTGACTAGTTCATTGCTTTTCTGTAAAGCATTTGGTTTTGGTTTAAATTTTGATTGTTTTATATTTTTTCCCTCATATTATCTTTTTCCATAATGAATACTTATTCCTTCTTTAAAGAAGGCTGGGTACCACTGGTTTAACTGCATCATGTAGTGCTGAAAATATTTCAACAACATAATTACTCCTAATTGAAGCTGCTTCTGCCATGTATCTTAACTTGGAAATAATTTTATTAGAAGAGTGATGTGTTGCAGTTCTTTTCTCCTCTGACTGTCTAGCACTGTCATTGTGCTGGGCTAAAGCACCACTGACAGATCTCCTTAAGGCTGCTGTGCAGCCTTAGCTGTGATGTTAGAATGATGTTAGATTCCATGGACTGCTTCAACGTATTGAAGATAGCATAAAATTCTGTCACTGACTGCTTCACATAATCATGAGAAGGTGGCATGAACCCCTTTTGAAGGGATGAGAGGTGGAGAAGCCACAGAGGCTGACCTGCTGGCACAAGTATTTCTAAATGCAAAAGTAGAGACTGGTACCTCTGGCATCTCAGCAGGTAGAATAGTTACTGTCTAAAGTCACGGCAAAAAATCTCACGTAGTGCAAATCCAAGTTTGGTACAAATTAAAAAGGCTGGGCTAATGCAAATTGCCTAAGGATTTAACAAAGGTCAGTTCTGAATTACACTGAGCCTTAATAGGAATGGAAGATATTTAACAGACCAAAGGATTGGGTTAACATTTTTCTACTCCACGCCACTGCTTTTTAACAGAGCTGACTTACAACTGGTTTTTATAGTTCTATAACAAGCGACAATGATTAGACATAAGCAGCTAAGATAAGGTTAAGATAAACACTTTTTTTGGTAGCTTTGGAGCCACTTAAGAGAGTAAACAATAGGGTCAATATTTTCCATCTCAGGTTTAAATGTAATTTCTACTTGACAAGGATAAAAAGGAATCTATGTTTTTTTGAAACCATGCGTTGAAAGCATTAGATTAGCAGTTAAAGTGCACAGCACAATGATTTAAAGGTTGACTGCGATTCCAAATTGTATTCCATGTTTTATTATATATTTAAAAGAACAATTATAACTAAAGCCTAACTAAAGCCAGAGGAGAACTAGGAATGATTATAAACTCTTGTAATAGAATTATCACCAAGAAACTAGTGTTGTGAGATGAGAAAAATCATTATGGAATATCAGTGTGCTATCAGTGTGAAATCTAAACCTTTTTGGAGTTCAGAGCCTTTCAATTCAGCAACCTAGTAATTCACCTTTCAGCATTAGACACCATTACTGAATGATGAAGACTGTAATAGATGTTGAAATGTACTGCACTATGGTATCCAGGTTACTGTGCAAAGGCTACTTCCAGACATTTGGACTATGTATGCTAACACTCTGCCATATCTTCCCAGAGCTTATTTAATAGTCTGCCATTTAAACTATCACGGTGATTTATTTCAGTATTAAACTTATATTTCTTTGACAAAACGCCACTGTTTTTAGTGCTTTCTTTGACTCCCTGTCTTTGGGAATATTAGTGACACCAGTATAAGGTCATACCTATAATATTTTAATAAAAATACCTCAAAAATTTTATTTATCTCATGGCAATTGACACATTTTCCATTAATATCTTCCGTTCTTAAAATTCCTTCAGTAATGACTGTCTTCTCTATTTTAAATTTTTTATGTTTCACTGCTTTTGCAAATATCAGTTATTATTCCACCCCACAAAACATTTTTATTGGTTAGATGCATTATTCCTTTGCATGCTTCCAATACTTCAAGCCTGGACTGTAGAATTTCCCACTGCTGCCTCATTTCAAAGAATATTCCAGACTTTCCTTCCTTTTCTTACATACTTTTCATACACTTTGGTAAAATATCTGCATTTTTCATTTGGTTTACTTTTTATTTTTCCCAAGAGTCGTTTGTAAGTTCAAAGTGTGCCACATTACTTAGCAACACAAAATTCAATACAAAATTGAAAAGACTACTATGCATTTTATATCACAGAGACAGTGGAGTTAAGAACAAGGGTAACCTTTGGCAAGATCTAGACCTTTTTTCAGCATCTTGTCCCATTAGTCTCAATAAAATCAACTATGGAAGGCTGAGCAATCCTGTGTTCAAACTGAAAAGGACTTCACTTTGCAAATAATCAGAAGGGTTATTTCTGGAGACAAAATATACTGTAGCAGAGAAAAAAAGAAACTAGCTCAAGGAAAGTGAAGCTGATTGTTTTATACTTCATTCCTCCCTGAATTTGGAGGCACGTAAACTCTAATAAAATAGTCTAATTTTCCTGAAACACATACATGGTGAAACAGAACAAAATTATTCTTCTTAAATTCCTTTAAAAGCTAGACAATTTTCTCCATATTACTGACAAAGACACATTCTCACACACACTAAAACTAAAACTGATTGCAAAAGGAAGTGGGGATTCCCAGTATTCACCATAATCTATAACTATCGACAATCAACGCGCTTTGGGAGAGCAACTCAGAAAAAAATTGTAATTCATTTAAGAAGCCAGATAACTATGTAAAAGGACACCATGATCAGCTGATAGTTCTTATTAAAGACACTACTGGCCATTGCACATAGCTCATCTGTTTTATTGAAAATCTTGATGATGACTCTGGTGTTTTCTCCTCAGAAGAACCAACCCCAGTCTGATCAGGTTTTGCAGAAAGCTGCTTCAGCTCTCAATTCATGTCCCTACTTCAGTTTTTGCTATTTTGACAATGAAAAAACCCAACGCCTGTTGGATACAGTTTTTCAACTTATGCTGAGGAGCTGTTATACTAATAAAACCACTAAAAGCCCCGTTCCCCTGCATGTCAGATTAGACAAAAAAGGGACTAGATAACAATGATCTTAATTTGAAATTCCACCTGAAACTTCCTGAGCACTGCTTTGAACTTTGCCTATGCAAATTTCTCATATGGAAAATGGAATAATTCTTTTTCAATTTGCCCTTCTCCATTTGGTCAATTTATTAGAATTTTATGTATTTGTATTTTGTGATTTTTTAATTTATTTAACAGCTTAGGCTGTTTCAGTTCTCCTGTGTTTGCTATAGATTTTTCTTTTAAATTGCCAGTTTTCCTGCAATATTAAATTGTTTGAATCCATTTCAGTACGGTGCTAGGATCACTTTTTCCCCATTACTGCATATATTGTAAAGAGAAAGAAAATGCTTTTTTACTGCAGGCAATGTGTAAAGTCTCTTTGTTTGCATTTTGAATGTTAGCTCGTTGTCAAATACCAGAATAAGAAAAAAAGTGTTTTCTGAGTATACCAGAGGTATATTAATATTGCACCAACCAAAAAGAGGCATGAAATTTCATCACTCTTGAACTAGTATGTCTTTGGCTTGATTAAAACTTTCACTAAGTTCATCCATTAAATAAGCCGTAACTGGATTGCAGGATGCAACACTTAAACTCTGAAAAATGAAGATGCTGTGTGAAAACTGTTAAAACCTCAGTTCAGTTTCTGTAGATAGCACAATTTTGGTTTTAAAAGGATGATTGAAACTCTGTATTTAACTCCTATATTTATTTATTATTTGTAGATAACTATGAGTAAAACAAAAGACAGTTGAAACATCAGTCTTCTCATTCCTCGTTTGCAACACTAAGCAAAAGCTACCACTCAAAACACTGTGTTGCCCAGAGAAGTAGTCAGATATCAGGTAGGTGCAATTTAGTATGGTCAGAAGCATCAGGGGAGAAACATGCAGGTTTCAGGGGAAAATACTCACTCAGAGACATACACCCACTGATCACGGTAAAGTGTCTTTGTCAGGTTGGGGTTTTGAAGCAGAAAGCATCACACAGCTTCAAGTCAACATGTCCTTCTAGACAAATCCTCATGGCTGCCCCTGTCCCTTGCCCTTTTACAGCTTCTGCACCACTAGGCTAAGCCCTTGCTGGAGGCTTTGGGGCACCCAAACTACGCGTCCTCCAGCACAGCCCCACTCTCACACCCAGCTAGGTTTGGCCAGTCTATTCTGCTAAGTATTCTGGTGGTTGTATTCAAATTGTTGTCTTTGAACTCTCCATCTTTTGACACAGTCTCCCACGGCATCCTCAC
>NW_010189165.1:366-757 GCF_000695765.1 Mesitornis unicolor | reverse complement strand
GAAAGGTAAGAGAGGTGGGGGTGTAGCTTTGCATGTTAGAGAATGTTTTGAAACCCTCAGGCTGGAGCTTGAGGGTGACAGTAGGACCGAGTGCTTGCAGGGGAAACTCAGGGGAATAGGTAGCAAGGCTGATGTTGTGGTGTGTGTCTGTTACAGACCACCTAGTCAAGAAGAAGAGACAGATGACTTAATTTATAAACAACTGGAAAAAGTCTCAAGATCTCTGGCTCTCGTGCTAGTGGGGGATTTCAACCTTCCAGACATCTGCTGGAAGTACAACTTAGCTGAGAGGAAACAGTCTAGGAGGTTCTTGGAGTGTGTGGAAGACAACTTCCTCACACAACTGGTGAAGGAACCGACAAGGGAAGGCGCCCAACTCAACCTCCTGTTT
>NW_010189165.1:0-262 GCF_000695765.1 Mesitornis unicolor | reverse complement strand
AACGGCCACCCTGGACTTCCAGAGGGCTGACTTTGAACTGTTCAGGAAGTCAGTCAATGAGATCCCTTGGGAGACAGTCCTTGTGGGCAAGGGTGCCCAAGAGGGCTGGGAGGTCCTCAAGAAGGTAATCTTGACAGCGCAAGAGCGAGCTGTCCCTGTGTGCCGGAAATTGAGTCGGTGTTGAAAGAACCCGGCTTCGTTAAACAGCGATTTACAGGTGCACATTAAGAGAAAGGAAGCCTACAAATCTTGGAAGAAGGGG
>NW_010189164.1:0-2298 GCF_000695765.1 Mesitornis unicolor | reverse complement strand
TAAAACTCCACACAACGTTCTGAGCACTGGAATATGTTTTCCCAGTAAGTTTTGGGGAAGATCGTTGGTTCTCCCCACCCTGTTTTGTTGTTTGTTTGTTTGTTTTAATAAAAAGCCACCTTCAAAACCAAACCCCAAGTGTTTCTATCACCCCTAACAACAGAAGTCCTTGTCAAGAGCTAACAGGAGGTCCCACATTACCTGCAGCATGGACTACCAGTCCCAGCGTTGTGGTGATTTTGGAGTTGCCTGATCTTGCAGCTTCTGGATCTGAAACAATCATGAGGAAAGTTAAAACAGAACAAATGCATAAATTGTGCTGGAAGAAAAACTGTAAGTATTATTGCACATGTCTACGAGCTGCTTAGGCAGTTACAACCACAACTATCAGCTTTTGTATTTCTGCATTAGAATTACTGTAAAATACCCTGATAGCTCACACCTTCAAATCACCTGAAGTTTTGCCAACAAACAAGTGACAGAATCATAGACAATTCTTTGCAATTTATAGGATCACTGATGTAGGCAGAAGCAGTTGTTTTTCTTAACCGTCTGAAACCAAATGTTCTCTGCTACCAGAAGAGTAGGAAGAGTGGTCAAGCACTGGAAGAGGCTGCCCAGGGAAGTGGTGGAGTCACCATCCCTGGAGGTATTCAAAAAACATGTAGATATGGCATTTTGGGACATGGTTTAGTGGGCATGGTGGTGCTGGGTTGATGGTTGGACCTGATGATCTTAGAAGTATTTTCCAACCTTAATGATCCTATGATTCCCAGAATCCAGAGCTGCTCCAAGAGTCGGGATTTTTCCCCACATAGGCCAACATTGCCATTTTCCTTCATGTGACGGCCTGGGGTAGTCTCTGTTGCACTGATTCTCTCAGATTTCCTAGTAAGCAATAAATTCGACTTGTCCCGGTAGCAGTTGCAAAGATTCCCCTCCAACATCATACACCACAGAGGAGAAATGCAGCCAGTGCTGCCTGAGATCCAGTGTTTTGACCGCAATTGTTTGACAGCTGCTCTGAGGACATTTGCAGGGCAGCTCATTGTACAGCAGGACAGGGTAACATCCACCACTATGTAACACATGGTGAGACTGTTACAAAGAACCACTGCAATGAACAGGGCAGGCAAGTCTAACACATGCACAGAAACATCTTGTCATTCAACTGTCTCATTCCAAACAGTTGAAAGCTGTTATTTAGTTATATTAGTGGTCAGAAAACTGACTACAAGCACACTTACAGTTACTGCATTAAGTCTGCACTGCTGTCAAAATGGGAAGTCCAGTCCTGTTCCTTCCCTTCTGCTTGTCCCTCTGCCCTCTAGTCTCTCTCTTCATGCCCAGGCACCCCTGTAGTTGCCCAGTGAGTCAGATCAGTGAAGTGAGCTGGCTAAACCTAATGCATTCTCTTCACTCATATTGATGTTCTGAATCGAAGAGCCTATTCAAGCAATTAATTGCATAAGCTGCACTCGTATGACTGCAATGGTATACTCATGTCAGACAGGAGGAGATACTCAAAGAACATTTCCTTTAAATTTGTTTTGTATTGATAAAAACCAAACACACTCAAAGAGAGAGATCACATTTGATTTCATACATCCATACAAAATTTTATAGTTTAGACAAAGTAAATCTAGCCACTTCAGAGATAACCAA
Source organism: Mesitornis unicolor (assembly GCF_000695765.1). Taxonomy (NCBI): domain Eukaryota; kingdom Metazoa; phylum Chordata; class Aves; order Mesitornithiformes; family Mesitornithidae; genus Mesitornis; species Mesitornis unicolor. Next base: position 633 of record NW_010189164.1, on the reverse strand, counting down.
ACTACCAGACATTGGTTCAAATGAGAATTTTTTTTCCCCTTCAGTAGCCTTAAAAAAAACCATTACAAAACCACTACTACATTTCCAGTGGCAGAGGTACAGACCATATAAAACTTCACTTAATATCCTATTTCATAGTGTGTATCCCTAACACAGATTATAGTCAATTTTCTCCTGGTATTTGCTCTTATCAGAGACACAGGAAAGGGCCATAACCTGTACAAAGCCAGGATTCTCCTGGCAGTTGCTCATCTGCATCCCCTTGTAATCCTCACTGCCACTGTTTCCTTTGAAAAACACTGAAAATCAGCTTAGCCATGGCTGTGGCTCCACGTTCTCCAGGAACACAAGGTGACGGAGCCCCTGCACCGGTCTCCCATCTGTCTCACCACACTGACCCCATACAAACATTTGTGCAGCTGCACCATGAATTGCCAAAGATCCAACCGAAACATATCCTCCTTTACTTGTGTGTGTGCTTTACTTTTCCTTCAAGATCATTTCCTTAATTTTTGAGAGAAAGATCCAACCGAAACATATCCTCCTTTACTCGTGTGTGTGCTTTACTTCTCCTTCAAGATCATTTCCTTAATTTTTGAGACCCAAATTCCACCATCACAGGAGAATACGTGG
>NW_010189163.1:1643-7721 GCF_000695765.1 Mesitornis unicolor | reverse complement strand
AATCCCTAATGTTCTGTGATTCTGTGATTCGTAACGGTAAAGTACCATTTATTCTGCAGTAATTCAATCATTGCATAAAATCTTATGGCCCACAGATGAGCTTTCTTGTTAATGATATTGGTGGAGTATAAAATAAAAAATGGCAAATTGTGCTACCATTTTACTAATACCTCTGAAAGTAATTCAGTTAAGCTAAAATGAAACTTAATCAGCTAATATGTTTTAGTAGCTGCATCGTGTATTCTAGCAAGCATACTACTCTGTAATGCTCTCTACAGCATCTCTGATGCAAAACTAATTAATGTCCAGTGTCCTTCTCATGTTTGTTAGTCAAATAGTAGCATGACTTACAAGTTTGTCTGAAACAGATGTGGTGACTACATAGTGGAGCCAGCATGATTGTACTGATTGTTCAGATGTCTGATGGTTGTTGAAATAAGTACTGTTCCTCAGGACAGAGACTCTGCTCTCTGTTGACTTGCTTCAGAAATTGTAAATAAACTAATATCCTGAGATAATCTTTTCATCTGCTAAGTCCTTTGCTAAATTGTGGTGGCCTTTGCTGAGACATTCAAAATCTAATGTGGCTAGGATTGAGATCACTGAAAGACAGCTCTGATGTGTGTCTCCTTTTATGTTGGGAAGCAGACTTAAAATAACAGCCTGACTTAACTGATAAGACCATACATACGCATAAACGTATGTGTGTATGTAGATAGGTTGTTCTGGGTTGTGTTCTATAAGTAGTTTAGGAAAAAAATTATACCTAACATGCATTAAAAAAATCTCTTCACACTGGTCAGTATGCTATTCTTAGTGAAAACTGTTTTCCTGTGAGATCTAATGAGTCCTTCTAAGGTGGTGTGCAGCTGAGCAATGGCAAAAAAAACCCAGTAAAAGACCACTGTTGCAGCTCTTTAGTTTTATTCAGGTTGCCCTAAAAATACTTAAACAGAATAAATAAACTCAGTACAGGTTGCAGTTGTGCTTGTCATGTGTTTGATAATGCCTGCTGTGCAGACAAATTACCAGTCTTCATTGCTGTAAGATACTAAGTAGTTTCAGTATGTCAGAGGGAAAGTCCTATGAAAATGCTAAACAGTGCTTAGGAGTGTATTTCAGTTTGAACAGGGCCAAAGTTTATCCCTTAAATCTGCATTTTAATGATTATTCTATTTAACGCGAATGTTAGCCTCTGTGTATCATTCGGTGGTGTTTATCAAAGTCCTCTGGTAGGGTCCAGTCCATGAGTCTTTTTGACACTTTGAGTCAAAAAAAACCTCTTGTTGAAAACAATTTTCAGTAAGGAGAAACTGATGAATGTACAACTATACTTGTAGTTTGATGTTGTCGTTAGATAAGCACAGTGCTAATGTAAAATAGAAAGAAAACTCCTGAGTTTGTTTAGGGCAAGGGATTTAATGCATCTTCTGTTAACTTATTTTTTTCTGTCATATAAGGAGTAAACATTTATTTGCTGTTAAATCTTATGGCTCACTTCTGAGGACATGTGTGAAATTAGTGGATCATTCGTCACCCATCACGCATGCAAACAAATTAGATTCTATGCCCTACTATTGTTAATGAGTTTTTTTGTGTGTGTGTAGCCAGTTGAAGTTATCAGTATTGTAAAAATAAAAATCAGGACTCAGCACGGAGTGTTTTATTGTAAGAAAATTAGTTGGCATGCAATGTTACTTGTATCTGATAAAAGGAATACTGATATTATTGATTTGTAAGTGGGCACATAGTTAATCAGTATTTCAGTAACTAATGAACTCACTAGTAGTGTTCTGACTATTAAACTGTTTTTTTGCATTCTTCTTTCACAGCATACAAATTGAGGCACATTGCAGAATTTTGCTACCAATAAATAACCTTATTTTAGTAAGATAATGTTTAACCTATATTCTGTAAACTAAATGATACTTGGAAGTAATTTTCAAACACTCGTGTATACTGTATACAGAATGAATAGGCTTTGTTACTTATTTGGAAGTCCTCAAATAAACTGAAGATGCATTTATTAAATTATCAGATTTTCAGTTTCTTCAGTCAAGGGTGTATGTCCAAAACTTGGAAGCTATTTTTCTTTGTAACACTACCAAACAGTTGTAGTCTGTCTCCTTTATAATTTTCTTACAGTTTAGGTAACCTATGCTAGCATGAGATGGTGTGGTCTCTTTGCTTCAGGTTTAATTACTTTGCAAATACTCATTAAAATATCTTAGTTGTTTCTGAGAATGATTTACAAGAAATAAGCTCATTTTATTGTTAAAAATACATTTTTGTATTTTTTGAAAGATTATTTGATTTAATTTTGAGAGCTGACGGTAAGTCACAGATTAAGAAATACACAGTCTTTGGACTAAGTCAAGTTATGAGTACCTTGTAATTTACATTAACTTGTGGTGAACTAGAAACACTGAAAGATTGTTGCAAAGTTCTACTTAGAGCTGTCTTTTTACAGAATTTAAAGTCCAGATGGTGGTTGCTCTTATGGTTTACGATAGTGCCAGAAAACAAATGGATCCTGTAACTTGCACTGATTGATACTGATATTTAGAAGTAGTGTATTGTTAGAGAAGAACATGTTAATAAAAGGGAAAATAGTATGTTAAGTAAAGATGATGTGCATATGCATTTTTGGAGTTTTACTATGTGGGCTTTTTTATTACATGGTTTCAAATCTGTCCTTTTAAAAAAATAGTTTTTCAGGAGAACTGAGAATTATGTCCTTTGATTTTAGGGCGCAAAGGAATTTCAGTTCTCTTTATAGTGGCACTTAAACTGTTTGCACAGAATATTTAAGGAATTTTGTCAGCAGTTTAGATTTGTCAGCAGTTAAATTTATGTTAGTTAGCTTAATCCCACTGATGTTGATACTTACTGGTTTGTATCAATAGAGGTTCAGATACTATCTTTCATTTAAATGAAATCCAGGAGTCTATATTCCACCTTCTCTAAATATTCAATTATCATACTGTTTTACTTGTTTTCACTGGAGATACTGCTTTTTCTCCTAGGACAAGAAGGACAAAGTCTCAAGATTTGACACTATACGTCATTCCATAGCTGGAATTATAAGGTCTCCAAAATCCATGTTGGGCTCATCATCGGTAAGTAGTATCAATAATGTACTGTTGTACTAAATTCTTTTATGTTTACAACTTAAGTAGAATTTTATTTGTGAAGGATCATGCATTTCCATCTGCATAGACAAAAATTACATTAAAATAAAGTTATGAAAACACTTCTCTGATTGATCAGCAGACATGATAATGTCATGACATAATAGTATGTCACAATTAATTACATTTTAGCAAAAAAAGAGAATCCAGACTGGTGCTATACTTTCAATAGTACTCTTCCCAGTGAGTCTGATTTAATGGAAATACAATGTATTGTATTAATACAGATAATATGTATCTGTAGTAGATCAAACAGTCATGCATGTTTTGCCCATTGTTGCAATAATTACATTCCCCATAGTTCTCATAAAGGCACCAGTATATAAGATGATTTTGATGATTGTACTTCTCAGTAACTGCTACTGTTTAAGTAATTAGGTATTATACATCTTGCTTCACTCCCCACTAAAAATGTTTGTTGAGTATCTCTTACTTCTAGTTGGCTTTTGTTCAGGTTTCCTAATAGATAGAGAAACTTTCTTGTTCCTTTTCCATTTGTATTAATTCTGTTTTCATATAGAAGCTTGCAAGACTAATTAGAATACTTGAGCACCTACTTAAGAGGTGTCAGATTTTACCTGAAAACCTTCCTCCTCTGTTTTCGTGAAGTGTAATAGGTGGTCATCCCAACCCTCCCAACAACAACAGAAAACATAAAAAAAAAAAACACCCCTAACTAAAAACCAAACAACAAAAAGTTGGGCAAAATTTTTAATTTTTTTTTTAACTGTGTTTTAAATGTAATCTTGTCACCTGAAAGATTAGCTCAAAATAGCATCTTTGAGGAAACTTCAGAATGAGTGAGCCTTCTATTTTATGCTCCAGGATTGCATCCAAGGCAGGACATTCCATAGGGAATTGTCTCAGATTATAAACCTAAATGTATTGTGTTACTTTTATCTGTATCTGTGCCCCTCTTTTACACTAGGAGAGAAAAAAATATCTTGGCAGAATGTTTTGTTTGCTTAAAAATGGAAAATAAGGAAGTTCACAAAGTTTGAGCTCAGAATATATGTGAAAATACAATACTGAATCAGTTAATAGTATAATAAAATATTATTCCCATTATTATTTTCCTTTCATTGACAGCATAAGTGCAGGAGTATTATCTCATTTTTTGGAGTTAAAAGTAACACACTGCTGTTTGCTCAGTTTTTCTCATATAAGGGCAACAGCTGGGAGCTGCTTCATTTTACTGTTGGAGAAAAGCTGCTGCTTCAGTGGATTGTTAAACAGAGAGAGAGAAGGAGACTCAGAATGAGTAAAGAGGACAGTAATAGGTCCATGGAGACCATAGTGAAGTATATGAGGGTATTTCCCTCCTTTCAGAAGGAAAAGTGTAATGATGTGTAGATACGGGCATCACCACTCCCCCCACCCCGCCCCACAATAACCCTTGAGCTACGCATGGCAATAAATGGAAATCTTGAAGGAAAAAGCAAAGATTAAAAAAAAAGGAGGAGAGTGAGAGGAAGAGAAAAAATTCAACAGTGTATGATTTTTTTAATAGTTTACTTTTAGCTTCTAGTCAAATAAACAACAAAAATCTTAGGAAAATATTTATCAATTTAAGCTGTTGAATCACCGTGTACATACAAATGAGCAAGAGATCTCATCCCACAAGTGAAATTGTAAAACATTGAGGCCTAGAATGCATACTTGTTTTTTCTGATATCTAATTTGTTGTATTTAATTGCTTACTGATATTTATTTTGTGTGGGTAGCTTTTACCCCTATCTACTTTAAAGACTAACCTTTCTTGTAGTTAAAACATTTAATTCTAACTCTAAAATGCTGTAGAAACATTAGCACTAAGTGATGTGAAATGAGTTGAAATAAATTATAAAACATTTATGTATCTTACACTTGTACTGTTCTTTCTGGACTTTCAGCTATGTTTTCTTTCATAGCCAGTCAGGGTAAATGTTGTATCATACAGAATATACGTTAGAGTTGGAATACTTGTTCATTAAAATAATGCAGTTTCAATAACATTCAAAACTTGAGTAACTACTGTGTGTTTAATTGGAGAAACCACCTTGGTTATGATTGCCCCATACTATATGACAGAAAGTAAAGGTAGTGTGAGGTAGATGACAATCAGCAGAGTATACTCTGGAATTCTCATTGTTTCCTTCTGAAGTAATACGTATTACAAAATCACAGAGTTGGAAGGGACCATGAAAGATCATCCAGTCCAACCCCACTGCCAGAGCAGGATCACCTAGACCAGGTCACACAAGAACGCGTCCAGGTGGGTTTTGAATGTCTCCAGAGAAGGAGACTCCACAACCTCTCTGGGCAGCCTGGTCCAGTGCTCTGTCACCCTCACAGTAAAAAAGTTTTACCTTATGTTCAGATTGAACCTCCTATGCTTGCACCCATTGCCCCTTGTCCTGTCATTGGCTGTCACTGAGAAGAGCCTGGCTTCTTCCTCCTGAGACTCACCCTTTACAAATTTATAAACATTAATGAGGTCACCCCTCAGTCTCCTCTTCTCCAAGCTAAAGAGACCCAGCTCCCTCAGCTGCTCCTCATAAGGGAGATGCTCCACTCCCTCAATCATCTTTGTGGTTCTGCGCTGGACTCTTTCAAGCAACTCCCTGTCCTTCTTGAACTGAGGGACCCAGAATTGTACACAGTATTCCAGATACAGTCTCACCAGGGCAGAGTAGAGGGGAAGGAGAACCTCTCTCGACCTACTCACCACCCCCCTCCTGATACACCCCAGGATGCCATTGGCCTTCTTGGCCACAAGGGCACAGTGCTGTCTCATGGTCATCCTGCTGCCCACCAACACCCCCAGGTCCTTTTCTGCCTGGCAGCTTTCCAGCCACTCGTTCCCAAGCCTGTTGCACTGCATGGGGTTATTTCGACTGCACTGCAG
>NW_010189163.1:0-1336 GCF_000695765.1 Mesitornis unicolor | reverse complement strand
CCATGCCCAGCCAGCTTCTCCAGGAGGATGCTGTGGGAGACAGCATCAAAGGCCTTACTAAAGTCCAGGTAGACAACGTCCACAGCTTTCCCCTCATCTATCAAGCAGATCACCTCATCATAAAAGAGATAAGATTAGTCAAGCAGAACCTGTCTTTCCTGAACCCATGCTGACTGGGCCTGATCACTGGGTTGTCCTGCATGTGCCGTGTGATGGCACTCAGGATGATTTGTTCCATAATTAATTTTGTAATTAATAAATTTGTTCCATATTATTTTAACCAAATTTAAAAGAAGGGAGAAGATTGACATTAGAGTCATGCACCATGGCACATTAGCAATGTCTGAAATGCTGTTTTATTATTCCATAAGCTTTTTCTCTGTCTTAACGGCTTTTATTCTGGCATGTGATCATGATCTTATTAGATATTAGGAAAAAAATTCTTCACTGAAAGCGTTATCAGGCATTGACATGGGCTGCTCAGTGAAGTGGGGGTGTCTGGTGGCTTCCTTTTTAGTAAACCAATAAATGAGTTGTATGTCAGATTTTTTTTTAAACTTTCCTCTGTGAAGACCATAAACTAGTTTATTGACCCTGAACTGTCCTTTTATACTTCAGAATGTTTTCTTTCAAGTAGAAATTAATTTCTCTGGCAAAGGCTTTGCTACTTGGAACCCTTTAACATTTCTTGACAGCATAGCAGAGGTTTGGGTTTTCTGGTGAGTCTGACTCAGCATCTTTGAACAATAAATATCAAGTAAATATCATTCTCTAACATTTTGAAAGCTTATATTTTTCTTTTTGGAATTACTGAAAGGACTTGCTGTCATTCATCAGTGGTAGACAAGTCTAATCTTAGAAGTATTTAACTGTTGATGAAATTGAAATATATCATAGAATCATAGAATGGTTTGAGCTGGAAGGGACCTTGCAGATCCAACCCCCCTGCCATGGGCAGGGACATCTCCCACAAGACCAAGTTGCTCAAATCTCCCCCCCTTGAACCCTTCCAGGTAGACGCCATCCACAACTTCCCTGGGCAACCTGTTCCAGTGTCTCACCATTCTCACAGTAAAGAATTTCTTTCCTAATATCTAGTCTGAATCTACCCTCTTCCAGTTTAAAGCCATTCCCCCTCATTCTGTTGCTACATGACCCTGTAAAAAGTCCCTCCTCAGGTTTCCTATAGAACCTCTTCAGGAACTGGAGGACTGCAGTAATGTCTCCCTGGAGCCTTCTGTTCTTGTTCAAACAATATATTGGGCTTTTAGTAGTTCTCTGTGCTGATAAACACCATGCCTTGGAGTACAAGTTCACCCTCTCTTGGGTGGAAAAC
>NW_010189162.1:0-13634 GCF_000695765.1 Mesitornis unicolor | reverse complement strand
GCTGAGTTTTTTTTTTTCCTACTCCTAAGAAGTCACGTGATGTGGCAGAAAAAACCTACCTCAAACCCCCACTCCCATCCCCCTGCGCCTCAAGGCAAAGGGGGAGGGGGAAGATGAAGAAACCGGGAGCAAAAGCTGAGCCTGGGAAGAAGGGAGGGGTGGGGGGAAGGTGTTTTGATTTTAAGATCTGGTTGAATTTCCCATTGTTCTACTGTGATGTTGGTAGCAAATTAATATTGTTTTGTTTTTATTCCTTATGATGAGTCTGTCTTTTGCCTGTGACCTGTTTAAGTGGTGAGAAGCCCTCCCAGTCCTTATTTTGACTAGCCCTTTTTTGGGGCATCATGGTGCTCAGTTATGCACTGGGCCTAAACCATGGCAGTGTGACGTATGTGAGATAGAATGTCTTGTTGGTCAGTTTTGGGTCATCTGTCCTGTCCACTCCTCCCCGCAGATGTGACATCTCATTTACAGCACCCCAATATGTCACCCATGATATGCCAGTGGCCTTGGTCTCCATAGGTGCCAGTATAAGCAAGAGCTATATTTACATACCATACCTAATAGTAACTATAAACATCAAGCACTATCAGCTGTAGAATGAACACTGTCTGGAAAAATATACCATGAGTTTCAGAATGTACAGTCACTTATAAGAGACTTAACTGAAACGTAAAATCACAAACAGAGAATTATATTTATTTAACTCAAACCTGGACAGTGACACAGAGTGAGCATGGATGCACATGAGTTTTGAACACTGATCATGTGATTAAAACAAGAGCAGTGGGTGGTTTTTCCCAGACTCATATATGAAGAAACAAAGTTGTGGATAGGGGAATCTCATACAAGCCTTTTCCATCGCACGTAATTTGACTACAAGCCAATCACTTTATTCCATAATTATGACAGCCGAAGTGAGCCTTCTTTAGGTTCTCCCTGCTAAGCAGTTAGCTGCATAGTGGTGATCTCCCCTTGAGATGGGACAACTCTCAAGGTTGCTCCTCAAGGCAGACACCTTTCACTGAAGGCAGATTTTTGGTAAGCAACTGATATGCAAAACTTTGTAGCATGATAACTTTGATTTTGTCTTGGTAACATTGATTTGTGCCTTGGTAATCTTGATTTTGTCTTGATAACCTTGATTTTGCCTTACTAACTCTGATTTGTGCCTTGGTAGTTTTGAACCATTGTTCAAGTGATTGTGGTATGCAGTTATAGATTGAACTTTGCCATTAAACTTTGTTAAGTCATACTTTTACAACATCATATTAAAACCACTTTTGCTAATACCTTTGAAGGTGTTTCTTTAAGTGATATAAATCACCCATTCAAGACAGCTAAAGATAGCATACCTGGCCTTGTGCAGATGTCCCTAAATGCTGGAGAATCCTTGAATAATGAGGCATGATTGAAGAGACACTTTTAATTAGTCATTCCCCATGAGAAGGAGGATGATTGTCCTCAAACCCAGGAAATTCCAGCTGTCAGCATGCAGGGAGTATTTGCAAAAAGAACATATCAAACAGCTGTTAAACCCCAAGTTTACTCCCGAGCTTCATATTTAATATGTTTGCAATATAAATAAATATTTAGCTCCTTCTCTCTATGGTCTCATCTTCCAGTGATGACCCAGAGTGCTGCCACCTAAGCTCAAGGAAAAAAAAACCTTAAAAAACAGGTTTGGAAGGATGTGATGGGAGATCTGTTTGATATGTGAGACCTTACTCCTCTGAAAAGCCAAATCTTCTGGGGTGAATTCCTTGTCTCCTTTTGGTGTATGCTTACCTTCCTCAGGAACATCATCTCCTTTCATACAGCCACTTTGAAATGATCCACCAGGTAAAATGCAGTTAGAGAAATGGAAGGAAAATAAGAAACTCATGCAAAACTCCTTGACCTATAGAAAGTGATGGTCATTGCAGTGATGACAATAGAGAACATGATGGGAAGTTTCAGTAGAGAGACTTGCAAGAAGATATAGGAAATTGATAAATATTGGAAATCACTAGTATAAAATATTGCTCTTTCTTCACAGCAAAGCCACAGCACACTATGAAAGAAATTCCAATTATTACATCTAATTACAAAGAATGGTAAATCACCATGGGTTTTTATTTCTAAATTCGAACTCTAATAAAAAGAAAATTAACATCTACACAGAATATTCTGGTGTAGCCTACCTGAAATATTACACTGATTTCCAGAGTATCACATAGCCTGGCAGAAATTAATTCTCAGTAAGAAGCTTAGAGAAAAGAAACTGAAAATATGAGACGAATGACAATATTTATTTGTGAAATATCCCAACTATATATAGATTCATCCAAAGGTTAAAGGCTTTTCCTCTGATGTTTCCTCCCAATAAGCTTATGGCCTTGAATCAGCAGTGCATTTAAAAGCAGTTTTAAACTTTTTTGCAGCTTAGGGATAGATTTTAGCTCATATTTCTGTGTTTTGTTGGATTAAAAAGAAAATTACAGGAGTATTAAGAATGTATAAAGAGGTCAGAGTACCATGGGGTACCATGAAGAAAATATGTAGGATTTCAAATAAAATATACAAAATAAGGGAAGACTACTGAATATGGAAAAAGGTAGAACATGGAAAAATCCAAAAGAAAATATATAATATTTTACAATCTTTAAAGCAGGATATTAAGGTACTGGGAAATACTTTATTCTGTCTGGAAAAGTAATGATTTAATAGTAAATATTTTCTTTCCTTCAGATGCAATGATAAATAATTAGATGTACTGATATACATCTTATTGCAGATGACACCTGATTTGTACATGTTTATATTAATTGAATAGGAGCTGCTATACTCTGAAATTTACTCTGAAGATTGCACAGTAATGGAAGATTAAACAGGCAGGGAGCTGGGGGTTTGCAATGAGATCCCTTGCAAAGATACTGAAGAGTAAATTTTTGACACTGAATCACTGAGTATTGAGTCAATCTAAACAAAGTTTTCCTAAGCTGATGTAGCTCCATCTCAAAACCAAATGCTTATAGCTGCTAGATGGTATAGTTTTTATACCCTTACTACTACTCTGAGAAGACTGTTCCCCACTTCACTGCTAAAATGATTGGTAATATCCTGATTTCCAAATAGCTTCAGGATCATAAGTACTGACAGCTAAGCACTACTCAGAGATGCCTTCAGGTTTCCTGACAGGCTCCAGAAGTTAAACCACTTCCAGCTTATAAAAAAAAATATTTTTCCATGTTTGTTTATGCTTCCCTTCTCTATCTAGGATATTATAGATGCTCCTTGCTTTCAGTGCACAGTGAGCAAGTGGTTTAGGCTGTAAGATTTTTAGAGGGAGATTGTAGTGGGCTCTGTGAGTCCAAGTAAAAAGGACTGATGTACTGTGAAATTAGAGTTGTAAGTGATTAACACAATGGAGAGGTTCTGCCCTATAACTCCTCAAGGACCTTCAGCTCTGATATGTAAATGTGTAGCAAAGCAGATCAAGGAGAATTTGTACAGCTAAGATGGAAATTCTCTTTCACACGGAAGATATAAATTATTCAAACATTGCTTGTATCTGTATTTACCACTCAGCTATTTTGACCTTCTTCCCCCACAGGTTTTGTTTTCTGCTTCTTTGAGAGGCATTGCTCTTTCTTTCTGATGTAGTAAAGAGAAGCTGTATTCCTGCTTCCAACAAAATATGCTGATTTCATTTTCTGAATCCTCTGTAAGCTACCACTGAAGTTTGATGTTGCCTTAACTGTAGCAAATAGAATCAATTTTGGATGTTTTAAAGAGGAAAACCCTTCTGTTCCTTTCTTTCCTTTCCATTTGTATCAATAGAAGATCCTAGTTCAGCCAAGTACATAAACATATGTAATTTTACATACCTGAGTACTCATGCGGACTTCATTTACTATGTTTTAACGCTGGTGCAGAGGACAGTAGGACTCTCCTTGACTTCGTTTTCAGATGAGTATCTGGATTTGATTTTTTCTAGCAGTTGAGTCAGGCATAAACCCCCACAGCAACTCAGCAAGGTTAACATCTTTTTTGGCTCCCTACTTTCTGAGGAGCCCTACAACATTGCTATTTGTGTTAGACCATGTAAATACTGACCTGAAGGTGATATAAAAAAACCAAACCAGTTACAGGCAAGGCTGTGGCATGGAGCTCTTGAATGGGATGGTCCCACTGTATTGAAGCCAAGCAACTCTTATTCAAAAACAGAATTATATATAAAAAAAATGTTAGGCAGGTGGGTGTGAGAAGATAAACTGTTAGATTAACAATAACATACAACAATTAACAATTAATTACAATTGATTCGATAACATTTGATTAACAATTTCCCATAACACAGATGCTCATCTCCATGAGCCTGGGTCTCACAACATTAAAAGACTGCTATGGGAGGTCACAGAAAGCCAGATTTGATAAGGGAGGAGTCTTTCTAATCAGAACTTTTGTGACACCATAGTACAGTCGAGCATTTTCAGACTCTTTTTTCTAAAGACACAGATGGGTTTATTCAGACCATCTCACTTTAGATCATGGGAGATGCCCCAAATCCCATCCTACAAGTGTCAGTCTCCCCAGAGTGATTTCATGGGGACCCTGCAAAAGCTACATCCCTTATTTGCAATTTAGCTGCCTAATAGTTGAGTAGCAAGTCTAGTTTTCCATGAGAGCAACTATGTATTTGGCAGCACAGTAATTTATGACACTATAAACATTCCACCTGGACAGAAATGGTGGCTGGTTTGAACCAAAATAAAATCACTTAGAAAGCTCATAATCAGAAGTCCTTCCTTCCTTTAATGGTCGCACTTCAGCTTCAACATAAAAACTCACTGTGATGGACCGGTAAGTACAGGAAATATTTGCATTAGGGTTTCTAACTAAGCAGATATTTCCAGATAAAGCATCAGGGCAGAAATTTAATCCTCATGCAAACTGCAAAACTGTGTGTTCCTCAGCCAAGTGCCAGGTCAAAGAAGTCTTGCAGTCACTATGTCAAACATAGAGTGGTGATGCTCTGGAAGCTTTTGGTGTGTGCTGTCCAGGACTGAGCTTCTGGCAGTACAGAGTAAAATCCAGTAGCACACCTGCTAAATAGCAAGTTCAAACATCTCAGTAGGCCTCTAAGCCCTTTGTTTCACTCATATTTTCTTCCTCCTCCTTGATCTGCTATTATTTCTATTCCTCAGTTCATGCTTTTAAAAAGCATGGTAAGTACTACTTCAATTGCTGGTTTAACCTAATTGAAGCTAATAATAATACTAAAGCAAGCATGTATTTTTTTTCATAATGTCTTGGCTTTTTGCAGTGTCTTTACTTTCTACAGAGTTTTGTAATTTACTCTAAAAATCCATTAAAGGTTTAGTAATTGGCAATGAGCACAGTATCATGAGTGTTCTTGTACCCAAAACCTTTAAAATAGAATGAGTAGGAGAGAAAAACAAAACTAGCAGATGATTGTTGCAGGTGATCACTGAAGCTGGACCCTAATATATCCTTATATTTCTAATGCCATTAATTCTCATTTTAATTCTACTAATATGATTAGTTACTTGTGCTTTCACTGGAAAATTTAAGAAGGGGGATGTCAGGCCTCAAATATTGTCTTTCTTACTAGAGACTACAGAGATAATCTAGAATTTATGGAGTTTTTTGGGCTTTAAGGCAGCAGCTACTGATGGATGAAATGTTTTATGTATTGGAAAGGGAAAGGAAACAGACAAAACAGAGCAATGAATTTCTGCACAGTCTCTTGAGCAGAAAGCATAAATGTCTGTTTATTATTTCTGATTTGCTTTCAACTCTTCAACTCAAGTTTAAAGATGCTACAGAAAGATTAAGCCTTAGAATTGTCTGTCTCAGATGTTATAGATGTAAATGTATTTCATTAAAGGAGGAATGTGTTTAAATAGAAAACGTAATCAAGTGAAATCTCAGCTCATAGACATCAATGAAAGCTTTTGCATTGCTTTAAGTGAAGCTGGCTTTTCACCAAGATATTTCATTTAAAAATCAAGTCAAAACATCTTTCTTTTTTCTTAAGTCTCTGTATTTCAGAAAAAAAAGAGTCACTAAAGCTCACTGAACAAAGAAATATTAAAATTCCAAATGAATCTTATTCAACTACGTAGCTGTGCAAATGAGCTAGAAAAATGAGTTTGGAAATTTCCTTACATGTTAGCTCTATTATTAGCTCTAGCCCCTAGATGGTGCTGCTACAAACAGTCTTGTGAGTCAACCAAAACTATAGACAATAAGACCTAGGAAAAATTATTTCTCGTTTGCGGTGAAATTTACATGAACATTTACCTTATTCTTCACCTGAAAATCTGTGTATAAGCGTGTAACTGGTGTGCAAATGTCACATAACTAATATTAAATTATGCTAAATGATGCCAAACTTCATACCAGAAATGTGAAAATATCTGACTGATCTTATGAACCCTGTTTAGTATTACAGGATTGTTATGAGGCATAATTGGCTAAAAGCTCCCATTGTAGCTTTTCTAAGGGTAGGATTGACGTCATCAAACTTTCAGGGTGAGATTCAGTTCCATATTCAGACACCAGAGTTTATATATCTCTATATGAACTATGTGAATTTTCCTTTCAGCTAGTGCTCCAATGGGGTACTAATCACTTGTGTTATGTCTGTGACCCCCATGAAGATGTCTCAGGTATATCAGGATATCTCAAATGATACAGAAACCTATATTTAGACAGGTGAATCCTGATCCTGACATTAGTTTAAATGAATTCCACATGTATTTTGAAGAGAGTGAGGAACTGAATAATCAATGTTATGCCGGAAAGCTCAGAAATCGATGGTGTAAGATAGAAAACATGTGCTCATGCCTATCCTAAAACCAATGTCCTTCATATTTCGTGCAAACACATTATTACATGAATATGAAGCCATCAGCTCTGGTTGCCTCTCTACTTCTTTCCTACCTCCTAAGCTTAGGGATAAAGCTCAAGAGACAAGCTGACTTGAATACCTAGTTATTAAATTTGCTTCCAATCATCTGGAAAGTTAATACCATGCTAAGAAATCTATAAATATGTTCCCTGTAGACAAGTTTAGGATAGGACATTGTCACTGTTGCAGAAAGCTAAAGAGAAATCTTTGAATTGCAGAAGGTTTTGCATCTTTTTCCATGTCTGCCCATAAGATCAGATGGATTAGGTAATGAACAAAATGTAAAGGAAGGAGTGTGTTAATGTTTGCCAGCAATAACCATGCCCTGCTGAAAGTGCAACTTTGAAAGAGTGATCAGCTGAATTCCTTGGTGGGAGATGATGACACATACACACTTATGTCTACCCTAGAAAATAGTGTCAGTCAATGTGGTCTTCAACAATGTTGCCATCATAAATTTGCATCAGAAGAAAACACTCAGAGGAAGTCTGACTGATAATCCACTGATTTGCACCTTATTCACCTGCATACAGTGAATGCAAAAAAAACCACCAAAACTGAAAATGTTCCCCTTTCTCAGTTGCAGCATTTTTATATCCATTTTGCCTGATATAAAATCCATTTTATATCCATAACCTGCCATTACGCAAGGTTTCCAGAAAAAATAAAAAAAGTTTACTGAATTTATGGCAATATAAGATCCATCATCTACAGAATCTTTATTTTATGCCATTGTATCAGAACACCGGAAGTTGTAAGTCATAGTTGTTACCAGTATCATAGAGTAGCTGACAGGTTTCCTTGTTTTTTCTCCAGTGACATTTTGACATTTTGTAATTTTTGTTCTGATCTGTGAGTATGAAGGTGAATGAGTAGCTCATGGGTAAGTCATAAGACAAGATCAAACAGGAAGTGCAAAGGCCAGTGGTGGTATCAGAAATGAGCACCCTACCTCCAATCTATAAATGCATAAAGCATTCTGAGTTTTGTTTGTGAAAGTATTAATAAAATGAAATAAAATCCTTACACTTAGTGTTTGCAGAGTACAAAGGAAAATGCATTAGGTTTTAGAGTGATGGGGTCAGACTTTTAAATACAAACATCCGAAATGCACGTTGCAAGTTTATGCAAACTGAATAAATTAATGTGTTTGCATTGTTTTCAATCTAATTTTATATGTACAGTTTTCTTTAGGTTTACACATGTTATGGGCTCAGAAGATTTCTACTCTCATCAGCCTAGGTATCGTACTGCACTTATCCTCTGCTACATGTTGGAGGATAGAAGTATTACTACTTTTTGTTCAGCTGGCCCCTCTCTGGTAGGCACATATGAATCATAGAATCATTAAGATTTGAAAAGACCTCTAAGATAATAAATTACAACAGTCAACCCATCATCACCATGTCCACTAAACTATGTCCTGAAGTGCCATGTCTACGCATTCTTTGAACACCTCCAGAAATGGTCACTCCACCTATGAAACCCCTATATCACTTAAATGAGAACCCTAAAGCTCAAATGTGCATGTGAAACTAAGAAGAAAAGAATAACTCTCCTAGCTCATATAATACAATGTGATCATTCAGGAAAAATATTCTTTATCTCTCCCAAAGCAACAAAATGATATCCTGTCTTAAAAGGCTGAATGCTCCTCCTCATCTGGGAGACATGGCAGATTATGAGGATGCTAGTATTGAGTAACAGAAGGTAACCCAGACTTTCAACCTGTCAAGCTGAAGAAGGTGTGAAAACAAATAGGAACTCCAAAATTTGTATCAAAATAATGTCCAACAGCTAGAGTCCCAGTGCTTCCTTTGCTAATACAATATGAGTATAATTCCACTGCAATTGCAGTGAAGGACTTCAGGAGTCTGATGCAATTTAGAATAACAAGATTGCCTCAATGCATAAGAATGTATACAATTTTGCTACTTTAACTCACAAATTATGCCTACTTAGTGTAGCTGTAAAATATTCACTTTAGGTAGAAGAAAACTAGAAGAACATCCAAAAAAGAGTTAACAAAATATTTTAGGAAGTCCAGGTTGGAATACCCTATAAAAACAACTCATAACATCAGCACTGAAATCTTTGGAAATTACAAGAAAATTGCAAATTACTCCAAAGATAGAGATCTATAGGTTATTATTACAAAACTGGAGTAAACAGAAAATCAGATCTATTTCTTGTGGTAAAAGCCTTCCAGGAAAATAGTAAAAAAGAATGACTTATCAGCATGTCCTAAAGAGGATGAAGAAAATATATTCAAGTACCATGTATAATACTACTAGCTTTTAGGACCAATACTTTAACATAAGGGATGTCACTTTACACTACAGGGAATAGGCACACCTGACGCTTAAAAATCCATTTCTCTTCAGCTTTTTACCTATCAGAAACATCTATCTTGGAAGAGTTCAGACACTAAAGCAGTGAATATAAAGAATTTCTTAAATATGTGTGATTAAAAAGTTTTGATAAACTGGATTACATTAAATTGTTGTGATTACTGCATAACCAAAAGTAAATCTGCAACTGGTTTAAATGGGTCTGTGCTAATTTAACACTGGAAGATTCTGTGCAAATAAGAACAGCCCTTGTTGCCTCAAATCTTCAGTAAATGTGCTAAATAAACAAGTGGCAACTCTTTAATATGTAATAACTTTCATTTCACTGTCTTTTAAAATCAACTTGGATGCTCATTAGGGAACCTAAACTGAGACGTGTTAATAGGAGTGTCACATTTTCAGGCAATAACCTAACCATTAGCACGTGGCACTGAAACAAATCTATTTGTTAAGCTACATTATAATTCTGAAAAAGACTTGTAACCATAACAGCAGTAAGCCTTCCTGTAAATAAGCTAATTTTTTGTGACTGGGAAGAACATGGGGATACAAACTGTGCCTTTTGTGCACTATTTTGGAATTTCTTACTATTTTCTGAAATTTAAAATATCCCAGGATTACATGTTCTGGGATATTTAGCATTTATTTTGGTCCAAAAAATATATTCTGAGAGCAGCTGCTAGTACAGATTTAATATAAACTGTCATACTTCATTTTCTTAAGGACAAAAACTTTTAGAACAATATTGGAGGGGACATCAGGCAGCCGAATCCCTTTACTGAATCTAAAACCACTGCATTTCAAATCACACTTTATATTACATAACTTCGATAAGGTGTATAAGAATACTTCTGAAACTCCCCAACTTTCTATTCCCAACCATATACATTTACTGATATATTTTAAATTAAGGGACTTCTTCTAGAGTGGAAGCTAAAATTTGCCTACCAACCAAGAATCCTCTTGGTTTGTTGGCAGGAGTGATACCAATATGAAAGAAATTAAAAAAACAACAACCTATAATTAAATTTAAATTAATCAATCCCTCTGTTAGGATACTGAGAACATTAATTAGCCTTAACTGCCTTGATCAACCTCACCTGGGGCCTTCACCTACCCTTTTTGCTCAGGCTTTCTAGTCCTTTTCTGTGCTATGTCATAGACACACTTGTCTTCAAAAACAAAGAAAGAAACATTATTAAACGATATATTTTCCATTTCATTCAATTACCTTTTGCCATATTTCAGGCAACTTCATGATTCTGTGCTTAAAGAGCCATTATCTTTTTTGGCAAAAAACGGTTCTAAGAATGATTGGATATTCACATCAGCAGTGATGGTTTTACCATTCAAGGCATTTTGTAAAGAATGAAACAAATGTCGTTCTGATGGTGCTAGGTCTGGTGAATCTGGTGGATATGGCAACACCCCCCGTCAAAACGGCAACAATTTTTTGACAAGTGACCAAACTTGTATGTGGTCTAGCATTTTCATGGAGAAATGCAACACCTTTGTGATTCGCCAATTCTGCATGCTTCTGTTTGATGGCATTATTTAACTTATCCAAGTACACATCCAAATTAATGGTTTAGCTCCTTGGAAGCAGTGCAAAATACATAATACTTTTGAAATCTCACCAGACTGATAGCGTAACCTTCCTTTGGTAAATATCTGCTTTTGAAGTGCTTTGAGCTGGTTCATCACACTTGCCTCACAATTTTTTTGTTTGTCGTTGCTGTAGATGATCCATTTTTCATTGCCTGTTGCCATACGTTTCAAAAATGGATTATTTTCCTCACATTTCAAGAGAAAATTGCAGATGTCAATGTGCTTAGTGATATGAATTTCTTTGAGCTCATGGGGTACCCAAGTATCAAGCTTATTAACATATCCAAGTTGTTTTAAATTGTTTTCAGTGCTCTATTTTGATATACTAAGATTATCGGCAATCTCTTGTGCCAATAAATGCTGCTTGGTTTGATTAATGCTTTTATTTTGTCATTATCAACTTTGATTGGCCTTCCTTAGCATGGTAGATCTTTGATAACAAAATATCCAGACCAAAATTTAGCAAACCGATCCTGACACTGACATAGTTTTAAGACATCTTCACCATACATATCACATAACTCTTTATGAGTTTGCACAGCTTTTTTTCCTTTTCAGAATACAATAAAATATGATGCGAGTGTTCCTTTTGATTTTCCATTTTGAAACAGACGCCAAATAAAGAATTGTTAACAAAATCGTGCACTTTCTTTCTCTAAAACAAGCTTGAACTGCAGCTGTCAAGTTGCACAATGAATTAATGGTTTAAAATGAAGTTAGTTACATTTCAAGACATGTATGTCCATCTATTTTAAAAAAATGAAATTACATTTTGCCAAATCCATTAATGTGTAAACTGCATGTACAAACCACATATCTGACTGCATCTATCTGTCATTACTCTCTTTAAATTCACTAAGTGGCATAAAAGTTGAAAAAAAAAGAAAAAAATCGAAAAGAACATGAGAAGAAATACCCAAAATTTATTAGTTCTTTTTATATGGTTTTATGCAATATACACTGAAAATCCATAATTCTCCTTTCAGAACATTTTAATAGCTTTTTACAGGGCAAGGGCCATGTTTTCCTGTATGTTAATTATATTCCATCGATTCCAAAGATTATTGCGATCCTCCAAGACCTCTATTTCCTGTGGAAGGAGCAAATTTGCCTGAAGTTTGGGTCAGGAAATGAAGATGGATTGCCCTAATAGGAGAGAAAAAGATCTTGTGAAGACTAAAACCTAGTTGCCGATTCCTAGAAGATTTTAAGTCCATAAATACCTCTTGATTTAACCTGGGAGCTCATATGTCTTCTCCATCCAGCCTGTGCTTGAGTCAAGGCTCTGCTGAGCTTGACAAACCAGGACAAGATTTGAAGTAAAAATTCTTTTCTTCCCATCATTTTGCACAAACCAAGATCCTCCCGTTGCCACCCACGTTTCCAGTTTTACTCGTACAGCTCACTGCATTGACAGTTTTGTGGGAAGACATGCAATGCTAGAGTGGCACGTTTATTTATGTGCTTCTTTTGGGAATATTATGTGAGAAGTGGAAGGGATATAATCCCTCTGCTACACGCCCTCCACTGTAGAATTCTGGTTTGTGTGTCAGCTCTTCATTAAAAGGCACAACGTGCTGTAGTTACTACATTTTCATTCCATTTGAGCATCTAATCTTACAATGTGTTAACTGTAATCTGTGAATTTATACTACTTTTTAAAATACTTTGGATTCTGTGTAAATTATCTGTAAAATTATTCATGTGTCTCAATGTTCAATGGCTTGAGGCTTTTTTCTCAGATTCTCTAGGCTTTGGATAGAGAGTGAATGTAACTCCAGCCTAAATTATTGTATTGATTTAAAACAGTGGCTATTTTTAACTTCTGCAGTTTCCATGCCGCTGGACAGCTCAAGTGGCCATTCTGCAGCTAGAAGAAACTTTGGTTTTTGAGAAACAATTGTGGCATTGGATTGCCAGACCAATGCTACTCATAGCCTTGAAACTATCTGAAGCAGTGACACATGACTCATTCCATTATAATTGGGGCATTTAGTTGCATCTTTCTTTGTTGTTTTGTTGTTTTTTTTTCTTAAATAAAGTGTTGGATAGATATGATTATTTTTAAAATAAAATATTCTGGTTCTAGAGATACATAAATATGTACAGATCAGTCTGTTTGCAGAAGAAAAACACAATATCTATGTTTAAAAAAGAAGAAAGATAATGATGAACAAGTTAGCTCTCCTTTTTAAGACATTTCTCTGCATCCAGCCACTTCAGAGCACCACTGTAAGAAATGTCCACAGGGAGCTCTGACTCTTAGGGTAACTTACAGAGAGAAAGAAGACGATTTAACAAGTTGAAATTCAGCTTTGTACCCTACGGTTGGAGAGACAAAATAAAAGATAACAACCCCTTTTAAGTAGCCTGCTCTTCCTGTTTTCTTGTTGCACCAATATATGTTTGGTAGTCACATCAGTCTAACATCTGTGATACAACTGGGGTAGTTTCAGCATGTTTTCATTGTTTTTTGGTTTGTTTGGTTTTGGTTTTGGCTTTGTTTGTTGTTTGTTTTGGGTTTAGTTGTTGTTTTTTTCAAAAAATCCATGCCAATATTAAAGGGATGGAAATTTTACTTGCATGGCTTTCTGTTTTTTCTTTCCTCTTCATTAATTCACCTTACTTCCAGGGACTATCAAAGAGCAGTTAGAACTGAGATGTAAAAAAACCCTGGAAAATTGTCACATTTTCTAAGACCACTGTACAAATATTTTCCTAAGTGTCCATGTCGTGGTTTAGGGCTGGGCCGGCCA
>NW_010189161.1:0-803 GCF_000695765.1 Mesitornis unicolor | reverse complement strand
TCCCATCATTCCCAGTCCATCCCATCCCATCATTCCCAGTCCACCCTATCATTCCCAGTTCATCCCATCCATCCCACCATTTCCAGTCTATCCCATCCCATCCCATCATTCCCATCCCATCATTCCCAGTCCATCCCATCCAATCCATCCCATCCCATCCATCCCATCCCATTTCAACCCATCCCATCATTCCCAGTCCATCCCATCCCATCCCTCCCATCCCAGTCAGCCCAGCCCATCAATCCCAGTCCATCTCATCCATCCCATCATTCCCAATCCATTCCATCCCAATCCATCATTCCCAGTCCATCCCATCGCATCCCATCCATCCCATCCCATCATTCCCAGTCCAACCCATCGCATCCCATCCATCCCATCCCAGTCCATCCCATCCTGCCCATCTCATTTCCAGTCTATCCCATCGCATCCCATCCTTCCCAGTCCATCCCATCCCGTTCCATTTCATCCATCCCATCCTTCCCATCATTCCCAGTCCATCCCATCCATCCCAATCACCCAAACCCATCCCGTCCATCCCATCCCATCATTCCCAGTCCATCTCATCATTCCCAGTCCATCCCATTCCATCCCATCCCATCATTCCCAGTTCATCCCATCCCATCCATCCCATCCCATCATTTCCATCCCATCCCACCCACCCCATCCCATCATTCCCAGTCCACCCCATCCCATCCATCCCATCCCATCATTCCCAGTCCATTCCATCCCATTCAGCCCATCCCAATCCATCATTCCCAGTCCACCCCATCCCATCATTCCCAGTTCATCCCATCCATCCCACC
>NW_010189160.1:0-12464 GCF_000695765.1 Mesitornis unicolor | reverse complement strand
TGGCTTCTTTCCTTCAGCCAGTTCATAGTTCGTAGATTTCACTGTTTTGAATTTCATCTATAAATGACTGTTTGCATTTTGCCTTAACTGTTCTGAATTAAGTACAACTTGAGTTACATGGACAGAAACGAGCATTTCTCTTTCAACACGGAAAGTCTATTGAGTGACCTGGTAGTAAGTGCCATAAGTAAGCTCAACCGCAAATTTTCCAGGGCGTGCAAAAGGCGAACGTGCTCCCCAGCTGGAGCTGCCAAGGTCAGGAGATTGCTCCCAACCTTGGGATCGGGATGAAGAGAAAACATTGGTTACCAGCGAGGTTCTCTATTATACATTGAAAACGTTGGCGAGCACATTTGACTCCTGAGCATCCCCAGGGAATTCATCACACATATGCAGTGTCTTGCTGAAATGAAGTATCAGCAGTGGTTTCCTGAAAAGTAAATATGACTTCTCTTTTTTTTTCTCCCTCAATCTCTTTATACTTTTTCTGTACTTCTCATACTATTTTCCTACTGGAAATCCCTCTTCATTAAGTGAACCAAAGCCATCACCTTGCCTTATTCAAGTATCTTCACAACCTGTGCTTGTTCTCATGGCATCTATCGAGTGTAATGTTAATGATTATGGGGAGACTGAGTTTATTTTTAAGTCTTCCAGTAGGTAGTTCATCATTCAAACTTTGCACTAGCAGACAATATTAAATGTTATCTGAACTCCATAGTTTTCTAATTTACTTCCTCTTCTCTCTTCTTTTTCTATGCATGGCTTTCTCTCAGAGAAATGCAAGCTCTTACAATTAGGCTTCCCTTCATAAATACAATATTTTATATCCTGGGTACTGCTCAAAGGTGTAGCAAATACTCAAATTTTTGTCCTTGGGGTGGGGAAATAGTTTAGAACTATTTTTATTTTGAATTTTTGGGTCTGGATCCTTCTAGATGAAATATCTAGATACCTAGACTACTTGACTAGACATCTAGTCAAATATTTCACTTCTTCCACAAAGTGGCTGCAGTAAGCTAGAAACTATAAATGGCCACATTTTCATGTTTCTCTCCCCCACAGTCCAGCAGCCTATATTAAGTCAAGGTTTCCTAACAATAGCTTTTTGTGAGAATTGAGACATTTGGGGATGTGCACTACTTCTGCTGGTTAGGACTGGTCTTCCATAGGAGGGAATAATGGAAAATTATTGAACTCCATATATCTTAAACTGCCCCACACAAGCTAAGTTTTCTCAGTCATAACTTTCAGAATTTTAAGTTCCCTTTCCCACCCCAAACTCTGCGGAAAAGCTAACGCGTATCCCATTCAGATACGTCAGGAGAGCACAACCTGCACCTTTCACAAATACTCAAGGACTCCAACACAACACTCAAGTTGTAACAAACACTTTCTGCTTTTCTCAAAACGTTCAAATGCAGCTCCCAACCTTTCAAGCCTTCGACACCAACCTGCTTTGTGGTTCAGCGATCTGTGCTTCCCCAGGGAGAAAAAAAGCTAAATTCGTAATCCTTCCTTGCAGCAGCAGATGTCATGGCACCTCAAAGCACAGAGGATTACATCAAGCGTACAACTCTCCACTGAAGAGTGTATGTACAGACAACTCCAAATATTCTGATGCAGGGTTTAGGGAGATCAAGAGCAACTGTGAAGATAGGAGGGAACCAAAAATCCCTAATATCATCTTTTTCATTCTGGTAACAGGATTTTTTTTCTCTTGAACTTACTTTCTTAGTACTGCTCTATGACTAACAAATGAGAATCTATCAAAAATCTTCCTTAAAACCATGCAAAGCATATAAAATGTTATATAAAAATGCAAAAACAGCTTAACTAATGAAACCAATGGCAGCTTCCTCACAGTTACAGCACAGACATTCCAAGTTCAAGCACATTAACCTTCATTTTGTGCAAGAAAATTCCACCTGGAGAAGCTGGATAACTTCCTTCGATGGTGATGGCACACAGCGACTGCAAGATACACAGAATATAATGCACTACATTAACACAGCTCCCTGGGAGCCGAGGTCAACTTTAATGAGTTACCTAAGTCCAAGTGACTCCAAAACATGTGCTCCAGTGCTAGGAAGTGCTTTCCTGAGTGATGAGCTAAAGCAAATCCAGAATAATGAAAATAATAATAATAATAATAATAATAGGCCAGAAATCAGTATTTTTTACCTCAGTAGAATAAGCAGGTACATATTTTACAAACATTTACAAGTCTACTATCTAATAACTGGAGACTAATGTTTAGTTTCTACTTTCCCAAAAAGTTTAAAAGCTTTTAAGAATACAAGTAAGGTTTCACTCATTACTCTAAATTATGATTTGGAAGGGAAACTTAAATCTATTTTCTAGAGTTCGTTTTCCTGATCTCAAAATGGCTCATGAACGTGGCTTTATGAGATAAATTTTGGGCTTAACCTCACATTAGATAAAATCTCTCTCTATTTCTCTCTATACAGAAATATTTGTACAATTGTGATGAATAAAGACAAAACCGGCATAGTCAAATAAAAAATAGTGCTGTCACAGCAAAAATAAAAAATTCATCATGAACTGCAAAGCCCTACTGTGGCACTCGGTGCTTAAACCCAGAAGGATTTTTTCATTTATTAACACCCCGTCCCCGTTCAACAGCATACTAATGAAGTTAATCTACAGGCTAAATTTCAATTATGAATCACAGAACCGCATCTCTGCTCCCTGATTGCTCAGATAATATTCTCCTATACAAAGAACAATGCTTGACTGCAGAGAAAAGTCCCCGAAACATCAAAAGTATTCGATCCAGAAGGTAAAAATCTGACAAACACCTGTTTTCACATCCATTCAATAACTCTCTGGCAATGTAATGATTTCTAATAACTTGACACACTGCTCACTCACTTAAGATATGCTGCACGGGTTTGCACAATAAAAGGAACAGCAAATGTTTAAATCTCTCAGGCTTGCAGCCAAGACAAAGTCTTTAGCCAGAGTGAAAAAAGGGTTTCCATTTGCTAAAATAATTTAAAAGAAACTCTTCTACTCTAAAGTACCTACAATGCATTTGCCCTGGAACAACAGACGAGAGAACCACCAAAGGAAAACCACGATATGCACGACTACAGACCAAGGTGAGCTGTTTCACAACGTGTCAACACAGCTGACACTCCAGAACTGGAAAAAATACAAAATATCAGTAATAACAAATACCTGGGTCATTTACTTCCAGTTACTTCTGCAAACAGAAGAGTGATGAACGCTCATATGGACATCAAACCCCGTTGCTACCACATCTGAAGGAGATATGACAGCAACATGGCATCTGCTTCTGAACAAGAAAATGAAGAGAGTTGAGCTCACAGAGAAAGAAAAGACTCCCAAGACTTGCTGCCATCCCAAGGCATTCAAACGCAGGTCAGGTACACTCAACTACTTTTTCATTGAGTTGTAAGACTTTTTTTTTTAACCTCCTCTCTTTCAAGTTAGACAAAGTCAAATATACACCTACAGATTCACAGCAGCCACTGCAAAACTCAAGGTTTCTACTGTCCCAAACCCAAATATTAATCCGTACAATTCTTCAATTCCAGCTCTTCAGGATAGAAGCACAAATAGTGCAAGTTTGCTATCTCCAGCCTCAGTCTGCTCGTACCCCTTTTCACTGCCTTTATCCTTCAACAACACGTCAACCAGTGGGACATTACCAGTACCCAGACAATCCTTGGACTTTTTTAATAAATTAAACCTTATAATGAGAAAAAAAAACAACAACAACAAAGAATTCCACATTGCCAAGATATACATAACGTTATCTGATTTGGCCATATTGACTATTACAACACTGATTTATATATATAGTTTTTAGATGTGTGTATATATATGTAAAATGTACATTTATGCAAAAGAATTTGGCGATCACATCCTTCCAAAACACTAAACCTTCTCCTTGTCAAATACCAAAAGGGCCACTTTGCTTTAGCGTTTGGCTGTGCAAGTTTTTCCCTATGCCTTAGTCCCCAAATAAGCTGTTTCTCAGCAACAAGCTCATATTTTTCAGACTGAGCAATAGGCACATACGTATATGCTCAGCAACATGCTCTGTGGAAGCAGGGGCAGTTGTCATTCATAGCTTTTACTGAAATTCATCTTAATTGAGTAGCAGCATTACCCCACAAATGAGCCAGAAAAAAGGCCACCAATAACAACAGACCACCAGAAACAATTCACAGTCTTCTGGGTAAACTGTTCAACACTAAAACTTACTATCCATAAAAGCACCTTCTGAATCACTTTTGTTTTGCCCTGTAGAATACCTTAATGTTTCTACTGGTAACATAATTTCTGGCTTGCAATACTGCCCTTGTCTATAAGCCTGCAAGAGAAGGGAAGGGAAAAGATGAAAACAGAGAACCACAGAACTGCTGGTATTATTAAACCTTTAAGTTACAGAGTTAATTCCAGCTAAACATTTTGATCTGCTGCACTGTTTCTATGAAGTGGATGTTTTTTCCAGCAAGGAAATCTAATTTTTACACCCAAGTGTCAAACGACTCCGTGGTCATCTGTATCTGCGCCGCCTGTACTTCTGCTACCAGGAATCTGTTAAGCAGCACATCCCCAGCTGGGGACTGTAATTAGGGTGCAAACTGCCATACAATCCCCTTGCCAGATTGATGAAGGAGACCTCTTACAAGGTGATCCAGAAGGCAGTGTTGAGACCATTAATCATTTAGCCGTCGAGGAGAATACAAAAAGCCTTGCCACCGGGAGCGTTACACTGCAAAAGTATCTTGACAAAACTAACACCTAAAAAACTAGCAAAGTTTTAATTATAAGGTCAGCCATTACTGTATTATTTTTTACAGATTTAAGTAAGTTCACATCAAAACCCAAAAATTTCAGACCAAATCTGACACTCATACATTGCTACTCCTTTTAAAAGCTTGATAGTGATCCGTTTGAAGGTATTTTAGCAGCATCCCCAGACAGCAAACAAATGTAACAGTAATCTACAGAGCAAGCTTCAATATACTGCCAGTATTTCAACTCACAACTATTTATTTTGGGGGATCTGAATACACAGAAAATGCAAATATTTTCTGTAACATGTAAATGTAGATAATGTTAACACAAAAATTCAGTCTACAGTGAGAACACTAAATCTTGAACACCTGCCCAATGGGGTCCTCACTGTCCCTGCTGAGCACATAACTCTTGACTCTGCCAAACATCAGCTAAAGTTTTTTAGACATGTAATGAAATACCTCCAGTATTTGAAGTAGAGTGCAAGCTTAAGTGTTTCCTTTCTTCATTCTTTGATCCAATACGCAAGCCCGCGCTGTCCTTAGAAAACTCATTAAACTACTAACAAATAAACACAAAAATGCAAAAAATCAAGATCACTTACGTAATCTAAGGTTATATTGCTAGAGTTTGAAGCAATTTTTTTTAAACAAACAAGTTTTTAACCTTTTTTTGCATGGATTACATACATTCCACCTGAGCCCAACCTAATGAGGAGCCCACTGGGCAGGGAGAGGGGAGGAGGTGCCTCCCTGCCTTCCCTCCCACAGATTATCCCAAATTTAGCAGAACTGTCTAGGAGACTTGTGCTGCTTCAAAAGCAAACAGTCTGTCCTATACAACTCTCTACCAGACCAACAGAAAATATCTATTATTCCTGTAGAATGTGCAATAGGGAGCAAACTTAATCCGAACGCGTCATGACGTACTCCAACAGGATTCGCTTACAAACTCTAAAAGCTGTCCCAGCAAAGGAAAACTCCTTGTAACTTTGCCTAAAAAGAAGATGGCAGGCAAGTCCTTTATTATTTTTAAATTGAAAAAGCCAAATCTAAATCATTTTCCCACAGATCACCAACAACCATATCTGAAATCAAGACGAGGAAAAAAAGTCTGCTACCTGTGGCTACGAAGTTAAAGCCAATTTAAGTATTTAAAAACCATTTTTGTTTGCAAATTGTGTTATTTCCCCCCCAACTCTCCTCATTTCCTAGAGACAAGAGGATTTTTTCTGAAGGACACAAAGTACAGCAAAAGCATCTCAAAAGTGAGGAAAGCCCAAGCATCATTTTTTAGCATCAAGTGTCTTTATAATGAGGATTCTTTTGCAAACGACTGTAGACACAACAAAGCTTTGTATTTGTTTCTGGGAAACTTCTGATTTCCAAAACCCTTGCTTGCATGAATAAGCATGTAAGTAATCTTCTGAATATGGCAGTGAGAGAAGGGAAGCAGAAATAGGTTCATCAGCATTACACAGAGTCTTTCAGGCAGCTGTGGAAATCCAAGTTCCTTAAAAATTATTGCCACGATGAAAATCCATAATCCATTTCAATGGCAAGTTCTATCATATATCACCAGTTCCCTCAATATTTACATTTTTCCAATATAGTCTGAACTAACGATAAGAGCTCAGCAATACAGAAGGAGCATGCATAGGATAATTCATGTACTAAGCCGCCGTATCTTTTTAATAGGAGTCAGTAACATTAAAACACCCCCTAAGAGAAAAGAAAGATGCAAACCTGAAGGCGTCAAAGATGGAAAATCAAGTGCGGCATCACTTACTGAAAGGCTGCAATGATGATCTAGCAGAGACTTGGCAAAATTTTTAAAAATTATAAAAAAATCTCTATGTTGGATGACCCGAGGCAATACAGCGATGCTCTGCAACACCTAATCCTGCTGTGAATATTTCTTGGAGCTTGATCCTGCATATCAATGACAACTGAATAGAAAATATTAAACGCAGCGCAGGCAGAAGCAATGCTGCAACACTTCAAACAGTTAACACCAAGTACGTTGATCTTATTTTGGAGGAACAAGGGAAAAGTTGCCCCATTCCCCCTTTTTGAGTCTTGCTGTGTCATCACTTACTGGCATTTATACATTAATACTGCGCTCATCCTCAGGCAAGCCCTTAAAGACTCTGATCCTTTATATCCTTTAAAGGGAGCAATTAATGCTGCTATTCAAAGTTTCTGACCTTTAGCTCTCAGTCCCAGTAGTGTTATTCAGATTTTTCTTTTCAACTTCAGCAGAAAAGAGTAACTATTTGTGTCTTCCTAAGGGCAGACAGGCATTAATCCTAACCACAAATCGGAGTCAATTTTAGAGAAGTAATTCCCAAAGTTTTCACCTCCAAATGCACCCCTCTGCAGGATCAGTCTAGATGTTCTGCCTTCCAGAGGTATTTTGGCAAAACTTTTTGAAAATAATTTTTAAAATAAAAGTTTAGCATCCCATACCGCATCCCTCCTCATCATCCCCTGCAGGACAACTCTTGCTATCCTCACTCTCAGTGAGGCCACAGTGCTAAATTCAATTTTCCTCATTCCTGCTACCACCACTCCCCACTCAGGCTTCCTATCCCCCTTTCTTTTCCACAAAATCATTTGCTCAGCTTCCCTGCTGCCCCTTTCAGGAATACTCCTTAAGGAGCATCCCAGAATCAAAGTCATATACTTATTCTTTCTTCTTGTCACCTAATTTGTATTTTTAAACTGCCATAGAGGCCAGTACATAGAAAGCACGGCATTTTCAGAACAGCCCCACCAAACACTAAACTTTCTGCATTAAACCTTTCCTGATCTGAAAGTTATCAGAGCCCATCTGGAAGAGTGACAAGCCAGTATTTCTCTATACCCAAAGAAAGGGTATCCCACAGTCAGGACTCCAAAAAGCCGGGGAAAAAGTTACAGCGATGGAAAGGAAGCACGAGCCGGGCTCAGCACAGGGAAGAGGCAATCAGCTTGACAGTAAATGTAATTAGCATTACACTTCCTGCCAAAATTAGACATGATATAAGCAGATATAGCAAATGAATTTGACATGATATATTGCCGCTGATGTGCCTAAATATATAAAACAGGGAGGTGCTTGCTTTTGGAAGAGTGGGAGTAGGGTTTTTTATATTTTAAGGGAAAGTACAAACCTCGACATGCCTCCATCGTTTCTGTCTCCATCTTGTTTGTTCATTAAAGTTTCTCCTCTTCTTTCTGTGATTTCCAGCATGGTCAGAGTGACACAAAACATCCTCTTTTGTTGCAGCTCACTAAAATCGAAGCTCTATCACAGCTCTTTTTCATGTCTTTTCTTCCCTCCTTGTCATTCAGGGGCCTCAATCCATTTGCTTTCTGAACACATTCGCAGTCTGAACCTGTTTCTTGACACCAGCTCGCCCGTTTGCCTCTCCTCTTTCTCATTTGCACCCAACAAAACCCCTTCCCCTTGCATCACATCTCCACTCCAAATCCTATCTCCCAGTTGTCACCAGCTCCCAGTTGTCACACACAACTCCTTCTTTCCAGTCCCAATACCACATTTCCTCCATCTTTGCAAGCTTCCTAGTACAAGCAATTTTCTGTTATTTTAAACACATTCTACTGTTTTCCTTTCTATAAACCACACATTTATCTCACCGCTCCCTGTTAACCTGTAAAGATTCCTACATGAAGTCCAGGAGCAGCCTCTGTAAAGAAATCCTTCCTTACCAATGTCAAGCCCCAAGCTCCAGAGATACAAAAAATGACCCAGAGCATCATTTAGAACTGAGAAGTATTAACAAAGGCCTCAAAAGATAACTTGAGAGCTACTCTATTAAATATATAATTTTAATACCTAATTTAGACATGATACTGGAGAGGAAGGAGAGAGAACCATTCCCAGCTTAACACCAAAGCAGAAGTAACAAGACAGGAGCAATCCTCAATGCTCCCAGAGCTGGGCCTGGAGATTAACAGATTTTCTGTTCAATGGACAAACTGGGGGGGGAAAGAAGACGAAAAAAATTCCTTCCCAAAATAAGAACTGAACTAGAACTCAATGCTTATTTTCCTTCTTGCTTCCACAAGTAAGCAACACCAAAGCTTTCATTTAGAGGCAGCTAAGTTTCATTTCAGAGAAATGATCTCCTTGGTTTTGGGGAAATTTAACCTTTTGCTTATTTTGTTTCAATTTCCGTTCTGAATCAAAGTTTTACGTAGAAATCCTGCAAAGTTCAGATAAAATTTACTAAGTTTTTATCTTCCCCAGCCGGAAGCTCTGGACCTCTCTGATTTATGCCGCACCTGAACTTGCCACCAAAGTACACCCAAGTACTGGAGATAGAAAAAATCTAGGCCAAAAACACAGGTAGTTGTGACCTTTTTTGACGGGAAGTTTAAAAATTACTTTACCCCACAAAATAAGTCTTTAACTGGACTTGTCTCTGCTATTCCAGCAAACACAGAGCGCGTTGCTGTTCATCTCCTGACAAATTACTCTCCAGGAGAATACAAATCATCTGTGCTGAGCTTCAGAAAGGCTCTGGAAGAGAGCTCTGCCTCAACCCACCAGAGACAATAACCCAGGCACAAAACAGACTCTGTCCCAGTGGAAAGCCTCCCTCGCTCACAAACACCAGTGTTAATCCCAGTCATTAACAGCTGAATTGCGCTCACCTGTATTGTGCTGCATCTTCAGGTCGCTCTCCCATCCGCCACATTTTTTGCTGTGGGCGTATTCTCTGTTTTATTAACAACTGTAATACAATTCAACACATATTCCTACACAAGACAGGTTATTTTCCTGACTGTTTTAAAACATTTCACAGGATGGAGCACAGCTGCATTTTTAAGTAGCAAAACAAGACGAAAAATAAACCAAACACAGCACAAGCAGAAACCCTATTGTATTTCTGTTGGGATGCTTTTGTAAAATAAAGTTTGCCGTATCTGCCAGGCCTCCCACCACCCAAGTTTTCTCTTGCATGAATGAGTATCACACACTAAAAACTGATGCTGTGTAAACTGGACAGCACTGCTGGAGATGGTTGCAATCACTGACTCAGCTGCTTTCACCACTACTAAAGCTGTATATCGTGTTTACTACTGATGCCACGAAATTAATTACAGAAGCTTAAATATTCACACCCTACAGCTTCATAAGTATCTCAGTATCTTCCCTAAGCAAGGAAAAGAAATATAGACACAGAATAGCACTCTCCTAATATACATGTATTAAAAAAAAACATTTTTAACATATATATTTATATATCCTACAAACTCTGCTCTGACGTGCTCCACTCTCCACAACCTCCTGGTGAAGACACAGCAGACAGAAACCCACACTGCTCCCACCGTGTGCTGAAACAGCGCCAACAGGAATGATGAGATATTGCAGGAGACAGATCAGAAATGGCCACAATTATAGCAAACAACTGGAGAGAGTGTTTTAATTTGATCTTGCTTTGGAAGGCTACACCAGTCTGCAGGAGCCAAATGGCACGCAGCATCTTTCTGTCCGTTCTGGGCAACCTGCAGACAGGGAGCCCTCCCGCACGCTGAGCAAGGCTGGGACCAGAACCTTCCCACATTAATTTAGACCATCTCCAACCTTTCAAAAATACCCACTATTCACTACCAGAATGTCCATTTTCTACAGAAAAACTTACATTTTCTACTTACTGAGTCTGGACGGTGACTGCTTCCTCACTTTCTAATAGTTTTTAAGTAGTTTTTAAATGATTGTTTCTTTTCTAAAACCACTGATTTTCCATCTCCTCGTTCATACAGCCCTTCCAGGTCACGTCACCTCATCCAAAATACTTTTCACGCTGGGTTTGCACACTCTGCCTTTATCACCAGGCAGTCAGCCCTAAGTAAGGGGACCGTACTGCAACAGGTAGGTGCAATCCAGCTGGTAAAATGAAGACAGCAGGGGCAGGCAGGATTTACTGCGTCATTAACAAAGTTTTTCTTTGCTTTAGTCCTCGAAACTCTCTTTC
This sequence comes from Mesitornis unicolor, assembly GCF_000695765.1. Taxonomy (NCBI): domain Eukaryota; kingdom Metazoa; phylum Chordata; class Aves; order Mesitornithiformes; family Mesitornithidae; genus Mesitornis; species Mesitornis unicolor. Next base: position 1,681 of record NW_010189160.1, on the reverse strand, counting down.
CTCACCCATTTCGTACACTTTCTCAAAATAGCTGCCTGCTATGTGAGTGCAGGTGGGGGAAAAAAAAAAACCCTGTTTAAAGTAGCTGGCTTATCTTCAGACACAAAAGACGAGCATTAGCTAGATGAAACTCCACAGAAAATAGAGAGAAGCAACCAAAAAGCTTTTTAAAAAAATAGCAGAAGATTTTGTTTCCGTCAGAATAAGGGTTTAACAAATAAAAACTATAATAGAAAGGAAGCGCAACTAAAAGCATTCCCAACAAAAATGATGCAGCATGTCCTTAATACTCAAGTGTTTAAACTAAATACAGCAGAAGTACAAAGAAATGCCTGGAGATGACTCAATAAGGAGATATTCAAAGCAGAAATAGCATTACCAGCCTGTTTATGGTAAGCTTGCTAGTCGAAAGCTCGGTACTTTTTGGTTCTCTTGTCCAAAACAAGCACGCAGACAACAAGCACTTGTGCTTAGACACAGAAATAAAGGTTCATCAGCGACTCGGAGCCTGGACCTCTGCAGACTCGGAGTGCGCAGAGAAACCTGCCTTCAGTTTCTGGTTTTAAATGACCCATGCAACCTCTTTATCCCCTGGGATATAATTTTTCTTCTCAAATAAACAGTACTTTATTGTGCTTTACCAGTTTCCCCTAACACAGCACCCACCTCACCAGCACACTGAGGCAGCTCTGGCTGTGGTGGGACACACAGCTCCCAGTATGAGCACAGCAGAGTTCAGCATCCACCTCACCTGGCAATCACAGCTGTTTCACAGCTCACTCTCACACCTGCTTTGCTTTACATGATCTTGGGGCAAGTAACAGAAAATGGAACAGAAAAAAACTCAGCAATAAATTAAGATTTTTCAAAGCTCAAGCAAAGAGCTGGAGTGACGCATGGGAAAAACCTCACGGTGTGGGAGGACCCAGAACGCACCAAGCAACGCACCACGATGGCACAGAGATTTTTTGGCCAAGAAGTCTTATTCCATCGTATCATGAAACTCAATTACATATGAGGCAAGACAGCCCATCCATAGCTTCTTAACTTCTCCGGTTTACAGGCAAACCTCCAAGCTCTCACCCCTAGGCAGTCCCAGCAGCGCTCCCTTTCCTCAGCCGCACCAGTAACACAGAAGCCTGTGAACGGTGGCCAGGACAAGACAAATTTTCACTTTCTATTGTGTTAATAAACAACAAAGTAGCTGTGTTTTGTGAAAACAGTAACTTTATCTCACCATACTGAAACAGAAACCCCCGAGATTCAAGGAAGTTGCTAACAGACATGTACTTCTTGAAGACACTTCGCGGCAGCCCAGCAGGACAGTTTCCCTCACCAACAGAACGCTCCAAGGAGTTCGCAGAAACACCTCTGCACATTGGCTGGAGCAGACAGGTTCACACTTTCCTCCCATCCAGCCCCAGCACTGCACACACCATTAAATCACAGAGCACACCTCGAAGGGAGAATGGAGATCTTACCTCCGTGAACAACAGCCTGGAGGCATTTCCATCACCTCCTTAATCTGCAACTGCACCCCTGTTGCTCAGCTTTCCTAATGCCTTTCGGGTAAGGTACAGGGTGCAAGCGGCATTGCAAGGCAGGGAAGCAGAACAGACACACGTATTCATGCTGTTGGTGCAGCACTGTCAGTTTCAGGTATTTATTTATATACTTTTAT
>NW_010189159.1:0-16912 GCF_000695765.1 Mesitornis unicolor | reverse complement strand
ACCGAGCGATTCTGTGATTCTGTGATTATCTGAGTCCATGACAGTCTTGAACTAACTCATCATGGGAGAAATACCTGCAGTCCATTTCTCTCTAATATTTATTATTTCAAGCTGACTGCAGGAATAAGGCATTTATTACATGCAGTTCATGTTTTGAATATTAACTTCCCAACCATAAAGAATAGACATTTTAGTTTAAACAAGAGTTTACCTTTTAGGACACAAAATAGCAATTTCCAGAAGAAAAAAAAATACCACTTTAGAAAGCCATAGTACTGTATCCCAGTTTTGCCCCTTTGCCAAGCCACAATACTGTATCCCAATTTGGCCCTTGGGTTTAGTGCTGAAAGCCAACACCTGAGCAAATGCTGGAATCCCAGCAGCCATATGAATCCAGACAAGTCACTTAATCATGCTGTGCCTCCATAGTCTCGTAGGAATACTGCACAGCTACTTCTCTGGGGTAATGCACAGTTGATTTCATTAGCATTCAAGAAGTGCTTTCTACCCAGCAGAGAAAAGTATTAGGGAAATGCGAAGAATCTACTGCTGGACTGCTCTTCTAAACCAGCTCCTTAAGAATAAGCATAAGCATGGAGAAATTTCTTAGAACCTTCTTAATCAAGAAAGCAAGCATATCCTCATTTGCCAAACACAGGGTTTTAATTATGCGGGAACAACTCTTACATGCATCGACATTGACATGATCAAGAGATAACAGCACTATTAACACTTCCCCTTGGAAATTACAGTTTGCAGCAGACAAACAGTTGGGAAATTATGAGTGGGACTCATGAAGCATTTTCTTTTACAAGATGAATGAAACAAATAGGAGGCTTAAGGAACGCTGTAGTAAGTCAAGGGAGAAAAGGGACAGTGGTGCTTGAGTGCACGACATACATTCTAAACTATCCATTTACATGGACCCATGGACGTCAGGTACCCAGAGCAGGCATTTAATGTACTGCTTGGCAGCTGTAAATAACCAGCTGATCTTGTACGAGCTCTTTCACCTGCTTCAGACAGAAAAAATCTCAGTCAGTAATGATAAAAAAGCACACGCTCCTCAGTAATTGAAGCTAGCACCCAGAAATGGTATAGGATCAGGAAGGTGAGCAGCAGAACTGGGCACAGGAACAGAGCAGTCCATAAAATACTTGCTATTACAACACAGGTTACCTGAAGGAAAGCACTTCGGGAAACACCTGAATCTGTGTTGGAATCCACTGTAAAATCAGGATAAAATATATTCCACTGTCAATCTGTAACATAGAAGTTTTTCTTACTCTTACCATAGCATTGACACAAACAACTTCATATCATGCTACCATATTCTGAATTAGTTTTTTTTTTTTAATTAGAACAGATATATCTTTCCAATTACCATTTTTCACCACCACAAGTCAGCATTCTAACTCCCATTATTTTCAACTATGTTGACAACAGGAAATACAGAAACAATCCCATAGCTTTTTCCTTACTTCCAGACTCCATGAAAAGCTGCCTGTCACAACTGACCCAAGTGCAAATGATTTTGCTATACAAACTGTCAAGTCAAATGACTTCAAGTCATTTCAGCTGCTACAGATGGTCAAGAGGTTACACCTATGTTAGTACTGCCAGAGATAATAAGCATTAGTTCAAGAGTTAAAGGCTGAGTTCCAGCCTCAAAAATCACAGTGTCACAGAATAATTTAAGTTGGAAGGGTCCTCCTGAGGTCCTGCTCAGAGCAACGTCCATTAGAGCAGGTTGCTCAAGGATCCATCCAGCTGAGGCTTGAATGCCTCCAAGAACAGAGATCCCACAAACTCTCTAGGCATCAGTAAAAAAGATTTTCCTTACAATTAACCACAATTTCCTATGTTCCAACTTGCACCTATGAGAAGAGTTTGGTTCTGTCTCCATGTTCTCTGACCAGGCAGTTGCAGACAGCAATAAGGTCTCTCCTGAACCTTCTCTTCCTACAGGAATTTTAGCTAGGGAATAGTTACAAGACTTCCAGTGCCTTTTAAACCTTATGAACCTACATGAAAGAGGGGGTCTTCTCATTGTTTTGGTTACTACTGCAAACACAAGTGACCATTCACTTCCAAAAGCTACATATTTGGTAGATCTTTCTCTGTGTGACATGCAAGACAGAGCCCTTTCATTTTAGCAGTAGTTAAGATTGGATTAGGTTAAACAAATGCAAAGCACTTGGATATTTTTCTAAAACAAATTAAGCGTCCTATATACTTTATTAGCTCTGTGAAATACAGGATATTTCTCTAGACTAAATGCTATATTGTTTCTGCTCTCTGCTATTGCTACAGCTCAGGTACTCAGAATTTGCATGAGAACTTTTCAATATCTTTAAAGTTCCAACATGTGAAGTAAAGCTTTAATTATCTTCTTGTCATTTTACTATCATTGATCTGCTACCCACATCACTGTATTAAGTCACAGAACAGAGATGCGACATGGGCAAATACTACTTACTGATGGGGAGTTCTGGCAAAAAAAAAAAGGTCACCTTAGTTACATTAATGAGCTTTCCCCATAAGGGAAAGTCAGCTCAAGCTGCTGCAGTCTTAATATCTAATTTGTTTGGAATCTGTTTTGATTTTCTGTCTCTTGTTGAATATAATTTTCCTCTGGGCTCTGTTTTATGCTCTGATATTTTCAATTGCATCCATACTACATTGGGACCCAAATCCACAGTTCTTTAATTCAGGTTACACAGAAAAGTTTAGACAAATAATCTTTTTTTTTAATTAGACAAATACTTTGCCTCCTTGAACAAGGATGGGACTCAGACTAGTTATAGCACCATTTCTTCCCACAGTCAAGGGTATACATCAGGAAGAGATAGTCTGATGGCTTGTTAAGAGTATACTAAAAAAAACCCAAACTTTTCTCTGGACTATACTTTGTATTGGAGAAACTTATAGTTCAATGAAGTCATCAAACTATTTTTTTAAGTAGCTGTACTCCAGAGTAGCCATCAGTGCTGCACTGAGAGGTAATAAAGAGAATCTCCTAAAAATCTCTTCTTGCACAGGCCTCATCTCCGCTGCAGCACATGATGACTTTTCCTCTTAAATAATAACAAGTGGGTCTGACATTTTTATTTCAAACAGGGTAATTTTTACTGATTTTTATTGCTACCAGATTAGTTTTAGCATGTATTCATCTCAAAAATACACACAGAGAGCAGAAAGATCATTACTACCACACAGTCCTGGTTTCTATTGCTGGCAAGTCATTTAGGGCTTTCTGGAAAAGGTTGGCGCAGACAGAGGCAAAGTCTCCTACCCCTGCTCTCAGCTCAGTAACTCCACTGCTGAAGGCTGTACCTGTGTGAGCGCAGCACCGTACCCAACCTTGTCCAGTTGAACCCTCTTACAGGATGCTCCTCCTCTACCCTTGTCTTCTACTAGGACTGTAAGGTGGCAACACCTCTGAGGATTACAATTCAAAATTAACAGGGCTTGAGCCCATCCAATTTGTAAGGAGCCAATATTATTAGCTACTTTTTGGTGTTTTGCAAGCTAAAGTTACTCAGAGCTTGTAGAAGTACTTGGTGGGTATGAAATAGAGGATGAAACATAAACATTAAGAACAATTAAAGTGGTAGAGGGTTTTTCTTGTCTGTTTTATATAAAAGCAAATAAAAATTCTGGTTAGCAGCTGACAATTTCTGCTGCTATGGGAAATCCTTTTTCAAAGTCAATGAAATCTTTGTACCTAAACACCCTTCCTTCATCCCTTTGTTCACAGGGTGTGATACAATAGTTTTGATCCTGTCTTGCATTCAGTTCAAATAAATATGTTCAATCACAAACTTATTTTATACAGACAACCAGAATATTGTCAAGGACAAGTGTCCCTCCTGTTTCTCCTCTCCCCTCCCAGTTTCTTCCTGCAATTAATACACCACAAGATAGAAATGCCAATGGTATTATTCCACTAACACTAAGAGATTTGGTTTCCTTTCTCTTAGAAAACAGCCTATTAGAGCTAGATGCATTCTAGATTGCTTGCTTTCAAAATAGCCAAGAAATAGCCTGACAGGGTTTTTAGGCTTGGTTTTGGTGTGGGCTTTTTGGGGCATAAATGAGGGCTCCCTTCTCACCCTCTACTCTCAAGTAGAGCATAATCTGTATTTTTTCTGATATAGTGCTCATTGTCCAAGTTTACTCATAACATTGATCAAAGAGTCCAGGGTAGTTTAAGTACTCTCATCGTGTTCTCATTTTCATTTCAGAGATTGCCTTCTCCCCATCATCTCAGACAGAAGAAAGCAGAGCCATTGCTGTGATGTGCTACCCTAGCATTGCACTGACCAATCACATAGAAAAGACACTTTGGACATTTTTTAAGATGGAGTTTCCTATTACTCTACCACAGTGATTACTTTTGTGTCTTATTATTTCAGATCCTTTTCACTTCATTATAAAAACACTATCATTTCCTAGAGCTAAGGTAACTAGCAAAATAGCCTTTCAAGGCAGCGTGAATTAATCCACACAGCCTCTACAGCTGAGAAGCACAATGCTACAAGAGAACTGGGAAGGTGTAGGTTTCATTTCAAGCTGCTCTTCACCCTCCTAATTAAGCACTTTGTAACTCTTCTTCTACAAAAAAGCCTCAGCTTCCAGCTATAAACACAAATATCTCTGTTCAGAAACAGATCTGAATATAACTGGAATTGAAACAAAATAACCTAGCTGGGGAAGGGAAGGGAAGGGAAGGGAAGGGAATGGGGAAGGAAGGAATAGTCAAAACACAATAGTCCCTACTCCATCTAGAATTGTTGCGCTTGATCCATACACAGATGCTGTTTTGAGTACAGTGCTCCCAAGCCTGTGGGTCACTTGTGTGATCTGGCAAGATGAAAGGAAACAAGGGCCGAGAGAGGTTTCCTACCTGTCCTTTTCACTGCCTATCACCTCATCCCATTGCCAAAGAGCACTTGTTCTGGTACTAGGGTGCTGCAAAAGCACAGAGTATGCAGCCTGGCACATACTAGAACTCAAAATGATTTTTATTTCCAGGGCTGCTACTGAACCAGGAAGCTGTTAAAGGTTAAGGCTCATGATGTTATTTCAACTTCACTAAGTGACCTGTGTGGGCTCTACATCAAACATTCAGTCCATTAGCTGTACTTAGAGAAATTCGACTTTTGTTCTTAAAATAGGATGCTGTGTTCCACTGTGTCTTGTAAATGGAAACCACGAAAGCAAACTAGACCAGTGGGAGCCAGCAGAGCCCTGGGTTAATTGCTGTAGGAACTGCTTGCCAAAATTCTGTACAGCCCCACCAATGCAGTCATCCTTTGTCAGTCACAGCCCCTCTAGCCATGAAACTTGCAACTCAGCCTCTAGAGTTAAGAGAAAAGTCTTACAGCAAGAAGACCAGCCTTGGTCCTTTCCACTTCCAAGCCATCATTTCAAGATGTAGAAGAGGCCAGGCTCAGGGACTGTTATCCAATATCAGCTCTTTATAATTGCATGATTAGGAAATAGGAGCAGTAGCACCAGTCCTTCAGAGCAGGAAGAGTCCTTCCCGTCCTGCAGCAGAGCAGTATAGTCATTTTCACCTTCAGCAGGGACAGAAGTGCTAACTAGGAGGTAGCACTTACCTATTTGTGCCTCACCATGCTGAAGGGTGGATCTTGCATGCACCTCTGACTCTAGTGACCACACAAGAAAAAGCAGACAAATGGGAAAACATAATTTCTCCTTTTAATCCCAAACTCTTTATCTATTCTGCACTAAAGCAAAAGCTTAACACAGCCGGTGTTTTCCTTAACCTGAAGTCTCTCCCCAGCTGCTTTTATTCAGCTGTGCCATATACAGATCTGGTTTGGTGTCTTTTAGAAAGCACTACAGAGCTGACAAAGTTAGAATAAATGCTTTGAATAGGGAAATTTTGTGCATTTTTTAAATTTACTTTGTGGGAATCCTCCTTACAGACCAAGACTAATATTGTGCCAAGAGCTATATGCATACAACACTGCAGTTTATTCTGTATCATGCTGTTAGTTTCCAATATAATTTAATGTATGAGATTTTCTCACCAGTCTTTCAACAGCAGATATCAAGCAGTCAGAATGAAATAGCTTACAAGATTTCTTACTGGCAAGAGTTTAGATGTTTAGTTTTAACTGGAGTTAAAATATGACAGGCAGTAGGCTAACCCATACCTCAGCAAAGGATGAAGCTTTCAGACAGTTCTTTTTCTCCCAAAACACAGTCAGCTCCTCTAGAGTCTGCATTGCCTGTATGTTGTAAAAGCTTGTAACAGCCAGCTAATGGAGCCCTTGGGGCTAGCTGAGAACAAGAGATGGTGTTGACTGCAAGCCTGGGGAAGAGCAGCACTTTTTTACTAAGGTGAAGCTCACTGGCTGTTATTTTACTTTCTCCCTTCAGAAAGACATTTGTTTAAAAACAAATGCAATTAAATCACCACTCTACTGACTCTGTCAGATGGAAAGCAACTCTGTTTTAGTGAGTAATCTTCCAGCAAATTAGCCTTTCCACCTCAATTTAAGAAAAAGTATCATTTTCTTCAGTTTCTAAGTCTATCTGAAAGCAGATGCAGTAGCAACTCTTCTTTATATCTACTTTATCCTTCAGTGGAGAGAATAAGAAGCAAACAGCTCTCAGAATCAGCTGTAGCCACTGCAGAGAACTGCCAGCCTCTGGATGAATGGTATCAAGGGTGATACATGAAATAGTCTCACGAACTGTTTGGTTAGACTGGTTTCTACCATACTTTTCTGTGCTTCAGTACTATAGTGACCACCTTCAAGCCAAGGAATTTCTGTTCCTTAAGTTCTGCCAGCTTTGGTGAATGCAAATAATTTGCTTTGAGATACTTTCTGATCATGGCACTGCTACCTCTTCTGCAGCTGCTCTGCAGCCTCATCTAGTTTTTTCCTTCCAGGATGCTACCACTTCTACCAAATGATCTGAGCTTTTACTTACTCTTAGTCAGTGTTCCAACAGTAATAAACAAGCAAAGCCTGGAGCTAGGATCTTTGGCAGATAGAGTAAAAATCTATTCCTTTCTGAACAGACTGTTAGAAATAGTTATATTCCAAGATATACTTGAAAGGCTATTTTCACATGTATTCTATATGAAGACAAAGGACACTTCAGGTGGAAATAAAAAAAAAAAATAAAAAAAAATCAGGCCTCTTATTTGGTCCAGGACTGACAACTGAGGTAATGATCTAGCCAAAGGTTTTGTAGCAGCCAGAAGAGAAGCAGTCACTGCCCCGCTTGCCCCCACAAAGTTAATCCTCATCTCAGTTGCCTCCAATAGCTGCTTGTTTAACAGCTGGAGCAGGCTCCAGATTTTTTTACCAGGCCTTAACTTCCTAGTACAGACACCTTTGTATCCTTGCCTCTCCAGCATCCTTTTCAGAACACATCTGCAGAACGTTTTGACTCCCTTCCCCCTCCTTAAAAACTGAGGTAGGCTAATTGTGGACGTCACCACTTCTGTCATTGTCTAGATTAGTGTTGCCTTATTGCATCTGCATATCCCAATTATTTTTGTTTCTTTTCCCATATCTTTTAACATTATTGATAGTACTCAACTGGGCAATAATCCATCATATCTGACACTGAATACTCATCAACCCAGCACGAGCACAACATGCCAGAGCAATGTAAATGGAGGGAACAGAGCTCAGCATGCAAAGACCCCTTGCAGGACTGCTCCACTTTGCAGCATGGACACAACTACCCCATCTTTGGTTCGCTGGGTCAGTTCCCCAGCTTCAGCCTGAGAAGGGCCAGAGAACAGAGTGGCATCTCCTCCCACCATCCTGGGCTGCCTGTACATACACACAGCCCTGAGACCTACCAAGCAAACATGCTTTGCTCTGCAAATGCAGAGGAGTAGCTTCTTCAGCTGAGGAAAATGTGCTGCAGAGCTGAAGTGGTGCAGACAGGCGCAGATTCTGTGGCTGCCTGCCACCACACAGAACAGCAACTGCCAAAACACAGCACTGTCCTCCCGCAGCCGAGATGGCAGAGTTACACAGCAAAGACAGAGAGCAGGAGCAGGCTGGTACCAGCACAACACATTTGGTCTAACAGCTCATGGAGGCATAGTCTCAGCCACAACAGGCCTTGAAGCTGCAGTCTGAGCAACACTGCCCTACAAATGAGAGGCATCGGTGTAGTGTATTAATACCAAAGGGCACACAGGCACACATCAGGCAAGATATCTGTACTGCTAGCAACACGCTTCCTGATGCTGCACAACATGAGAGCTACCAAGGTGAAATCCAATTTTAATCCCCTTGTTGAATGAGTTCACGTAAGTTCAAAAGGCAGCTCTCTATCATTGTTATAGATCTCATCTCCTGAGACTAGGTGAGGAAGTAAATCAACAGAAGTATCATTACCAAACCATAGGAGAAATGGGTGTATTGGGGCAGAGGGGGTTTTCTAACTACAGCTTTGATTCACATATTTTTCTCAAGCCTGTCTCATCTATCAAGCTTTCTGAACTGGTACCATTTCAGTGCCGAGCTGAGCTATAAAGCTTCCACTATTCCTCATTCAGCTTAACATAGCACTTAAGCCTCTGCACTAAAGACTGTGGCACCACATGGAGAGAATAGATATGTTTAAGTTTAATGCTCACTATAGCTAACAGTCATTTACGTTAATAGACGCTTTTGTTTTCTGGAATTAATCTTCCTCTGGTATTTTTGTTGGTAGCATAAATCAGGACAGATTATTTTCCTTATAGTTTAGAATACTCTTCTTTCAGATACTAAGAACAGAGAAAGACAATCACAAGCAACTGAATTACCATATTCTAATGACTACCATTTGTCAACTGAGTCAGAGTGTCTATTTCCTTGCCTGTAGCAGGTAAGCATCAGAAAGGCTTGAGGAAGGTGATTAGAACCCGTGTGATTAATTCTGCATTTGCAGTAGGCTGAAAGAGCACAGTCAACCAGTGGAGCCACTGGTTGACAGTGGCTTGCAGCCATTTGCCTTCAAACATCCATCAACTACAATCTCTTGTCCTTACTCCACATTTTCATTTCAGCCTTTCCCAACTCTCCCACCACTGGCCAGTTTCTGCTGAATTTCCCACTGACCTCTGAGTGCTGGAGAGAGATGCACTCCTGAGCAATACAGGTTTCTGGACCACCAGCACAGGGAAGTGAAGAGGCTTCCCTGTTTCCTTGGAAGCCAGAGGGCAGCTTATTTTCAGCTCTGCAAGAAACATTTTGACATTTCTTATGCCTCCTTTTCCTCACATCTGAATTGAGAATAACTTGGAAAAATATCCTGATATCTTTGGTAATAGAGTAAGATATATTACACTCCGGGAGAAGGAGATGCCCAAATGTGACATCTTGAGTGACTGCAGCATAAGTACATTGAAACCGCAGCTACTAGAAGAAAAAAAAAAATAATCTCCTCCTATCCAATAAAGGGTTAAGGGTTCAAAAGAAATAGTTTTAGCAATTCTGGGTGCAATATTAGCTCAGATACATAAGTTGAATCTATATGGCATATTATTGATTCCCAGCAAGGAAACAATTTCAAGAAGCTATTCATTTAAGTAATAATTTTCATTCTATCTAAATACTGGAAGCGATAAAGGCTCCTATGCACTCAGTAAAATAGATGAGGAAATGGCATAGTATGAATATCAGACAATAGGAGACAGATGTCAGAGTTCCAAGGAATAGAAGGTAATATCTTTATTTTTCCTAGTCCAGCTTTGTGTGCATGAAGAGAGAGACACAGCGCCTGCTTTGGTTTTCAACGCAGTATCCAAAGATTCTCCCCAGGAGAATACAAGGTGAAAGAGGAGGATCCTTCCAACAAAGGTGGTGATTCTGAGGAAAAAAAGATTACGTGCCTAAAACAGGGAAGGGGTAAATAATCCCCTTACCTGGAAAGCAGCTGGACTTGCCTCAGCAATAACCCTTCAGACACTCTTCTACTGTTTTAAAACTCCATAACAAAAATGAGAGAAAGCTTAGTACAAGCAAACTCCCTTAAATGCAGCATGGGAAAAGTAGTGCATGCTTAGCCCCTAGTCTGTCATCATACACTCATAATGCCTTGCAGTGGTGTCGCATCCATGGGCCCATGCATTACTTCTTACAAAGGCCTGATCCCCTAGGTAAATGAAAAGCAGATTTTTCATGGGAAAAATAAAAACAACTAATCAGACTAAACAGATCAGCACACAATTTCCCCAGAGTCTGTAGAAATAGGGCTTATTCTAAGATAATGCTAAGGGCTTCTGATAAGAGCTGAAGCCTCCTCTGTCATCGACCTCAGTAAGGATTAAAACCATTGAATATCTTGTAGAGAAATCTGTCTAAATTCAGCCACCAAGTTCTGGTGTAGGATGCACATGTGTCATACACAAGAGCTTAATTCACTTGCAATGTCTTTAATGCTAACATTGCAGGGGAGAAAGAACATTTTAGCAGACCAACAGAAGTCTCTTTTCTTTACATTGTCTGAAAACTGACAAAAACCCCTACCCACAGCCACTGAAAATACTTTCCTTCAAAAGCCACAAAGGCCTTTCGCTTTTTCTTTAAGGCTTAAAGAGTTTTCTACAGTGCCACCTTCATGTCCTATTTTTCTTCATCTCTGCTCTGTACTCTCTTTCTAGGATTCCTCCCTGCTTCCCTTCTCCAGATCTGGGTCCTCTTTGAACAGCCTTTCTGTTCTAGCAATTGGGAGAGGAAAAACACACTTCCCTCATCTTTTCCCCTTCCCCACCGCCAGTGCTTCCCTCTCTGCCCAGTAAATTGCCAGTGTGGAGCTGTCCTGTGTACCAGAGAGAAGAGCTGCTCTGGATGGCATGTCCTGTCCCTAGCGTAAGTGGGAAAGACAATAGGAGTACCAGCACTCCCTCAGTCTGCTTCACACACTTACCTCCAGCACAAGGCACATCTCCAAGAACATGTCCTGACAGCTTGGCAAAAGCAGAGCAGGAGGGGCTGGGTGCAGCTAGTAGGGAAAATCCTAACACCCTGTCTGCAAGGTTGAAAAACTTCATCACTGCCAGTGAGCTGGTGTTGCTTTTGTAGGAAGTTTAGCTGACATCACCTGTCACCATGCAGTGAATGGGTAGCTCAAATGTGCACACACTTGTTGCTCTACACACACTGTTTGCATTTCTGCAGAGTACGAAAACCAGAAAGGACAGGCATGCAAGACATATTAAGATTTACCTCCCTTGCCAACTTCATAATGGTATTGTCAACATTATGGCTCTGCTACAGGTGTTGGAAATATGGCTACATACAAGGCATGCTCCATCACACTGACCTCGGTTCCTTCCTTTGAGCCTTTATGCATAGTGATGAAGCACTGAGCACATTAGGTTCCATGAAACTCACTGTCCTGACTGTACTTCTTGCTGATTTGAGTAATTTATTAGAACTGTTATTTTTTTAGTGACTGTAATCTTGCAGGAACCCTGGGCCTAGGGCTGAAGGGCCCTCATGGATCACTGAATCCAGCCTCATTTTCTTGAAATTCTGCCATACAATCCCATGCACAAGACTTGCAATTTCAGGTTTCAAACTAGCAAGGTAGCTTGTTCGCAGTGCTCTATGGGTATTGCTTTTCAACATAGTGGCCTGATGCTTAACTGGTTGTGCTACATTTTAGCAAGTTTTATATAATACTTACTCCCTTTACAGCTCTACCTGCAAAGTACTTCAAAAGAATCTCTATTAAGACTGCCACAGTAAACCTGCTGACTCCATAATACAAATTAAAAGTAATTCCAGGTCAAACCTTTAATCAAAGAGACCTCTCTAAGCTTCTTCTCACCCTTATTAAAGAGATTTACAAAACTGTAAAGGAGGTTGGAGAGTTAATGATGTGGCATTTTAAAAGGCTCCATTAAGATTTGGGTATTTTTATCTTTTAGAAAAAAAAGCATTTGCAGATTATAACTCTAAGGAGACAATTATAAGAGCATTCTGAGAGTCTTTTCACTTGATCTATAAGGGGGAGAAATGGTACAGCAGAGTATGGGAAAAAAAATACACTGCCTAAGCCTTTTTCTTGAATAGGATCCTAACTACCCACGTTGCAGCTGCAGAGAAGTGTCTTATGTTCCTGTGATTTATTACTATAAGGGCCACATCATCTGCCAAAGTGTGCTTGTAAGAAATTAAATGGTTACCAAAGGGAACATCAGAATAAGACAGACTTTAGATTTGCATTTTTACCCTGATTAGTGTCTGTGAAGCTTCTTTGAAAACTTTTGTATCAAACAAAAATACAAAATTACTGCCAAATGCAGTTTGAATTTGGGAAGGTTTCAGGAAGGAAGCCCAGTTACCCACAAAAAGGGATGAAGAGATTGTTTACAGCAGTGCAAATGCAGAACAGTACTGAAAGAGAAGGGAAGTGGCAATCTTCCAATGTGCTGTGCCTTGGACCAAACTGCTTTCTGTCTAACATGATGAGTTGTTCACAGGCTTGAGTTATTCCATTACTCTTTTAGCTCAACCTTAGACGCAAAGCTTCAAATCAAATGTAAGTAACAAACTAAGGGCTTGATCCTGCACTCCAACTTCCCTTTCACTTCAAATTGAGGAGGGGGAGCAGTATTAAGACCTCTATTAATGTTGATCATGGTGGTATTCCTGATGGACTTCCAACCAGAAAAAACACCAGAGAAGAGCTCCCACAATTAGACTAGCTACTGCTGACAGCCAATTTGGGATCACAGCAGAAAATGAAGCAGCAATTTTTTCATTGATTCCAATAGCACCCATGAAACTCAGAGTCAGCCTTTTAAGACATTTGTTTGCATATGAACATTTCTGCCAACTGGAATCGAATTCTCAATTTCAAAGAAAAAGAAATTCAGCCTCACAGGATTTGCTCATAGCTGTAAGACTCTGCTCTGTTGTCTTGCCATAAGTCAGGAAAACTGAGTACCACTGTAAAAGAGTCCTGATACTTCCATCAGAAAGACCTTGGAAACGTACAATACGAGTCTATGACACTTTTTAATTTGTCATTAAAGCATGGAAAGAGGCAAAACAAAATACAAATACATGGAAAAATATGCAATAATCTAAACAAATTGGCAAGCTGTAACACTGGGTATTCTGTCCTGAATGCTAGGAGTTTACTACTACTAACAGGCCAAAGAAGCCTCTTGGTTAGTATCAACTTGACTCATGTTGTATAAAAGACCAAAACACTAGCAGTGAGAAAGGAATCATATCTTGCTGGCCTAAAGAGGTTATGTGGTTTTCAGATGTGTCAGGAAGTTGCTCCTGGCAAATTACTGTTGTCCCAAATAACATGCATTCTGTAGAATAATTGCTAACTTTAGTTTTCTAGGATGGGAATCAAAAAGCACAAATAGTCACCATGACAACCAGGAATAAAGCAACTTTGATAGTTAACACCTGTCCTCGTTTACTGGGACATAATTTTAGAGTCAGTTTTCTCTTGAGGAAAAGTGCAATTTTGTAAGGACTACAGCACACTATTTCATGGGAACAAAGTTGGTTAGGCACTTTGGCTGGTCCTGGTATGCAGGTTGTAGTGATCAAGGCCTTCAGCAGTTTTGAAACAAAAGGGTGCAGACGTTAGGAGGAGCAAAAGCCAAGGCAGATGACCTAAGCTGGCCAACAGATTTATTCCACACCATAAACGTCACGTTCACTATAAATTGGAAAGTTTGCTGGGGATGGCCCTTCTCTTTCTCTTCCTACCTCCTGCTGCTTCTTATCTCTTCTGTGGCTGACATCTCAAGACTTGTTTACCAACCTACCCCTGAGACCTAGTCCCACACAGTATTGGCTGAGTATACCTCTGTGTACTTTATATTATATTGTTGATCATATTATTTTTTATTTTATCATTTTATTAAATATATTTCTATTTCAAGCCACAAATCTCCTTTCCTTTTCTTTTTCCCAACCCCTTTCCCTGGGTGGGGAGGAGACATTGGAGGACAGAGCAATTGTATAAACCACAACAACATCACAGAGGAAAATTCTCCCCTGAGTTTATATAGTCTTCAGAGGGGATATAAAAAATCCCAGGGAATAATCAAATGTGTGAGCAGCTGGAAATACATGGCTAATCATGAAGAGAGAAGGGTTTTTTGAAATGGATCTTCCCATCTTTAACTGTATTCCTCCTAGAGAAATTTTGCAAAGCTTCTACAATGGATGATTTCTGATTTTGAGTTTGCAATAGCAGTCGTAACCAATAGCACCTCCCTATAAACCATTAATACCTCCATCCACATTTAAGGAGCACAAGGTACACCACCTCAATCCATTTGCTTTAGAACCAATTTGTAAATTGATGATCCATAACTATTCAGTCTTCTTTTCTAATTTCATGGTCAAAACAAGTATTTCACCTAAACTACTGCACATTTCCTTTGGGAGACAGGACCACATTATGGTGAAGCCCAACAGATTTGCTTTAGAACTAAAATGTCAGGATCAGCCCATCAAGAATCCTTCTAAGCATATGGCATTGTTCTCTTCCAATGCATTATTTCTACAATCCCATTCCAACTACCACATTCCAAAGCCTTTTCCTCATGTAGAGAAACCAGGTAACACACAAGACCCACTGAAAACATTTCTGACAGTTTGGGTGAAAGATGTTCAAGACACACTGTTGACAGTATATTTTTTAATTGCTTAGGAATAATGATTATAACTGATTCAGCATTGAGAATCTTCTAACTCTGTTCTGATCAGAAAAAATCACGTTCAGCTATGAAGTGACTAATATCATTAAAATTCTATTGCAGAGAACTGCTGTTAAATCATAATTTTGCTCTTCAAATTAGGAGAGAGGATTAATAATTGAATCCAAGGATGTAGTTATATATTTTGGTGGGTTTATTTCCTAATAGGAAGAATGACTTGAGAAGAAATCCATTAAAATTGGTAGTATTCCCATGCTAGTCTGATTCCAAGCTTTTCCATTAAGTAGCAGAGTCATAATGGCATTAAACCACTTAAGCAGCAAAAACGGCACATAATTATCACTTTTAATTCAGTCTTTTAGAGTGTGAATAGATACTGTACATCACTGACAATTCACACGTCTGAAGAGATTTTTCTATTCTTTCATAGCAGCTGCACAGCCTCTTGTACTGAGATAACTGGCCCAAGCATGTATAATTTTTTTTCCTCAAAAAAAATTCTTCAGAATAACGAGATAACAAAATTAAGCCCAGATGAAAGAAGGTGCAATAATCAGCTACTGCATTATTCTTACCTTATGGTAGATGTTTAGATATGAGTGGGAACTAGGGCACTGTTATCCATCTATCAGTATGCCAACATTGGAAACTATAAGCGTACTCTCAGAATTATGTGCATGTTAGATATTGCACATATTTTTTTAAAAAAGGCCCATATATAGCATATAAAGTACATGGCAGGTCTGTAGAAATGAGGGGAGAACAGAGAAAACTATGCAGCACGAAGCATCCCCTCCCTTGCTCCTCAGTATTACAACACTGTATTTACTGCCTAGGACCTCTTTGCCTTGGAAATTAGGAAGTGTGACATCTTATCTGTACCTGCTGCCCCAGAGACAATGGCTTGCCCCCTGCCATCAAAAGACTGCTAGGAGGTGCAGCTGGTGTGAACAGAACTAATATTCGCTTGGCATCACTGCCATCCTCAATGCCAGCACTGCAGGGAACCAGGAGCAACACTGAGCGTTGTAAGGTCAGAGATCCCCCAGGTATCCTTCTCCCAATTCCCCCTCCAACACGATTAAACCTCTGGCACACTGTAGATACTACCATAGTGCTAAAGGTCAGTGGCACCGTTGCATTTTTGTATATGTTAGAGAGATCCATAAAGGCCAATAAAAGGCAGAGTGCAAGAGCGCTGTGCTTTAGTTGTTGACGGCAGTGCCTCTGCTAAAGACTACAGCGCAATAGCTGCAGTAACAGAAGGCTGTGCAAGACAAGAGTCTAAATACAACCCACTATTGACAAACCAAACTGAAAGAAACAAGACAGCAGGCTAGGGCTGGCCAAGCCCCTGTGAAACAACACAACACTGTCAACATCTGTTTGAAAGAGGAGGCTAAAATCTGACACATCAACTGATTTCAAGACCCTATATGCCCTCCTCTTTTGCCTGCAGTCTATGCTGCTCCCTGCTCACATGCGCACACTGTTAGCACTGCTTACATCCCTGCTTCACCAGAAAGTGTAGAGCTTCCACATCTGATCACAGTGCCAGAGTGACGGCATCCCCTCCTACACAGAACAAGCTCTCTCTTTCATGAGTCCTCAGCTAGCAGGCAAAGATGAAACAGTTCTTTCCCCACCCCAGGTCCAGACATATAATGCACGTGGCATATCGCCTCACTGCTAAGTCACAGATTTACAGGTGCAGTACAGGGCTCTAGGTTGCTGCTCTAACATCATGAATAATTTCAGTTTTTTGCAGACACATATCTAGCAGAAATTTTTATTTAGCCTCTGCACATACAACTCGGGACTCTCCTATTTCAACATCAATATGGGAAAGCAAATATCTGCTTCGAGAATCTGATACTTCAAAACCTCAGTTCCCTTGGCAAAATGACAGCATGTCAGCATTTGGTACAAGAAAACATCCTATGGAAGATACTGACATTCACGCCTGTCGAATGCTCTGCTATTTCCACCCTTCCTCTTCCTCCTCTTCCCTTAGTGGGCTAATGTCAACAGAACTTCACAGATCTTTCCATCTAGTAAGAGTAACTATTTACTCACCGTAACCTCTTTTACAATAAATACCATGCCAGAAGCTTTTTTGTACCTCCAAGTTGCAGGTAACAGAACTGAGGCAATGTCTAAAGAAGATTTTCTCAGACACTGAGCCAGAACTCCTGTAAATCAAAACACAGGACC
>NW_010189158.1:384-1783 GCF_000695765.1 Mesitornis unicolor | reverse complement strand
TCCTCCGGATAGTGCTACTCCCACTCCCACAGACTCCTTCCAACACTTTTCCACTAAGTTCTGGGTTTCACTGGCCATCTCCTTAGCTATTTCCTTGGTTTCCTTAGCCATCTCCTTAGCTAACTCTTTGGTTTCTTTAGCCATCTTTTCCATGGCTGAGATGCAGGCCTGAAGGGGATTAGAAACACTGTCTTCATACTGATGTACTTGGTTAACCACGTCTTTCACAGTTATTGGCCCACTATCTGCTACCCAGACCAATATTGACAATGTGTGGGCATACACTGATGGTGCACTTTGCACAAATTTCCGCAGCACAGGTCGAGTGCATTGCATTTCATCAGGGTTTACAGTCACCCTCCTGTAGATCACTTCTTTCACAGCTAATTCTCTCAGGTATTTAATAACTTTTTCTATGGTCGTCCATTTGCTTGGGTGACATTGAATATCATCCCTTAAGGGATACCTGCTTTTCACAGCTGATAAGAGTCGTCTCCAGAGGCTGACAGATTCTTGCCTGTCCCCAATAGCCTCGTCAATGCCTGCATTTCTGGACAGGGATCCCAACTGCTTAGCTCGGTTACTATTCAGCTCTATGGTATCAGCTCCATTATCCCAGCATCAGAGCAACCAGGTGATAATTGACTCTTTTTCAAAATGGCTAAAGTCCTTTCTCACATTTCACAGATCTTTCAGGGATAAGATATGAGGAGGCACCCGTTGGTCTCCCTCAGAAAATGATGTTGTGTTTGATTTAGAAGGTCCTGGATCTCCATCATCTCCATCATCTTCTCCTTCTGACTAATCTGAGCGATCTGTCTTTTGTTGGGCTTTTCTCTTTGTATGAGAAGTACCCTATTCTGCATCATCATCATAATCTTTTGCTGATTGGTCTGACTTTTCATTCGCTTGACTCCTGGTCATAGGGGCAACCCATATATTTATGGATTGAGCAGGAGTGGCCGCAGTAGCTGTCTGTGTAGCAGCAGTGCTTGTTGTGGGAGGCAAACTAGTGGCAGCGCTCTCTGTGGGAGGTGGAATAACAGCAGAGCTCGCAGTGGCAGATGGAGAAACGGCTGAGTTTATTGTTATAGCCCACGGCATCTGCGTATCTGCGTTACAAGTTGTAGGAGCTTGTGAGGCCTGTGTAGCTGCAATGCTTCTCTTAGGGGATCTCCGGGTCTGTGTAGCTACAGTACATGTCACTGAAACGGCACACGCTACAGGCTTAGGGATGTTTACAGAACTCCTTCACATGCTAGAGCATAGGAGGTTCCATGTGAACATGAGGAAAAGCTTTTTCACTGTGAGGGTAACAGAGCACTGGACCAGGCTGCCCAGAGAGGTTGTGGAGTCTCCTCTGGAGACATTCAAAACCCGCCTGGACGCATTCCTGTGT
>NW_010189158.1:0-344 GCF_000695765.1 Mesitornis unicolor | reverse complement strand
TTTTGAGGTCCCTTCCAACTCCTAATATTCTGTGAGTCTGTGATTCCGTGATTCTGTGATTCCTGCTCAAGCTGCAGTATTTAATCTGACACCGCACATTCAGGACAATCAATAATAAATTAAATGAGAAAAGAATAATATTTGGATAGTAACAACCATACTGAAAATCCTCTAAAACTAGTGGAATCCTCCATGCATAAAACACAGAAGTATCCTTTTCTACGGAAGCAAAATTTGGTGCCATGTAACCGGAAGTATAATTGCTCACAAAATTTGCTGTGTAACTCTCGATATGGCTTGGTAAAGTCCCTGACCACATCATCACAGCATAAATCATTGTCTGA